>NC_134777.1:99524607-99534607 GCF_046742065.1 Oratosquilla oratoria
CCAAATATTCCACAAATTTTCCTTGTGTGCTAATTTCTAGGTCGTATTGACTAATCAGCTCTTTCACCGTGGTTTGTGACCTGAACTTAAATTGTAGTTGTTGTATCCAACCCTTTTTGTAGTTAGCTAAGCACGTCTGTATATTAGAGTCTATTTCCGCAGCTGCTGGCTAAATTAACTCGTACATAATTAATGCTTCTTTCATGTACTGTGATCCTTTTACCATTCTTAGACTAGCACACATGTTATTTTGTCCACTACATTTCTAATAATTATCTCCCTCTTTTCTAGTATCCTCGCCACTTCCCGTCTCATTTTCTTGTTCTTCCTTCCTTTGTTCTACTACGATCTCTCTCAGTTTATCTTTTCTTTTTTCTTCAATTTTCTTCCAAGTGTGTGTGTGTGTGTGTGTGTGTGTGTGTGTGTGTGTGTGTGTGTGTGTGTGTGTGCGTGCTTGAGTATGTGTGTGCATGCTTGTGTATATATGTCTGTGTATGTGTGTGTGTGTGTGTGTGTTTGTGTGTGTGCGTGCGTGCGTGCGTATGTGTGTGCACGCTTGTGTATGTATGTCTCTGTATGTGTATGTGTGTGTTTGTATTTGTGTATGTGTGTGTGTGTGTGTGAGTGCGCGCGCGTGCGTGCGTGAATGCGCATCTGTTCAATGTCATTATATTTCTTAATTTTTTTCCCGCGGGCTATTTTCTATTTGTCAAAAAAGCGTTCACCGAAAGAACACTATTGACAAAGTGTTTTCACTCTCAGTTGTCCTCGAGTTCCCAAGAGCATCAGACACACACAATCTCTTTGTCAACAACTCTTCTTCCTCACATTATCCGATCCCTTGTTCCATTCTTGCCGCTAAATGCCAAGGTCTCGTGTGGCACCCCCTCCCCTCACTCCCTCACTCACTTCCACTCCTACTCCCACCCGCACTTCCTCTTTTTATTTTTTATTTTTTTATGAAAACGTTTCTTAGGTTCTTTGTTGCTACATCGCGACGGCCGGGTTTAGGAATCACACTACAACATTTGCTTGCAAGAACCACCTGGTCTCCTTCCAGGGGTGGGCGTTGGTGGTGGGCCTACGACGAAAGAGACGCCACGCCGCGCCGGCCAACTGCTTGTACCGTTGCGCTGAGCTTGGGGGAGTGGCCCGTGCTAACGTTCCTCTTTTTGCTTTCTCCTGTTTCCTCTTTCCCGTATCCTGAATTTTTTTCTTCTTTCTTCTTCTCCTTCTCCTTCTTCTCTTTCTTCTCCTTCTTCATCTCCTTCTTCGTCTCCTTCTTCGTCTCCTTCTTCTTCTTCTTCTCCTTCTTCGTCTCCTTCTTCGTCTCCTTCTTCGTCTCCTTCTTCGTCTCCTTCTTCGTCTCCTTCCTCGTCTCCTTCTTCTCCTTCTTCGTCTCCTTCGTCTCCTTCCTCATCTCCTTTTTCGTCTTCTTCTTCGTCTCCTTCTGCTTCTTCTTCTAATTCTTCTTCTTCTTCCATGGATTTCCTATTCTTTCGTCTTCTTTTTTTCGCCTCATTTTTGTTTCCATTTATTCTTCTCTATTTTCTCCTCATTTTTTTAATTTTCATGTTTTTTCCACTCATTTTCATCTCTCGTTTTCTTTCTTATTTTCACGTGTGTGTGGTCATTTTCATGTCATTTTTGTTTCCGTTTTTATTTTCATTTTTATTTTATCTTTTATTTTCACTTTCGTTTTCGCTTTCAGTCTACCTTTGCACCTTTGCCCTGCCTACGCACGTTCGCCATCGATCCCGTTTCTTGGTGACTCAGACTCTGGTTCGATTCCCATCCGCTGCCACCAATGCTGCACAAAGAGCAAAGGTGAAGGCTTTGGCTTCAGCAAAAGCTTCACGAAGTGAGCTCCTTATATATAGATACATATATGTATATATATATATATATATATATATATATATATATATATATAAATATATATATATATATATATATATGTGTGTGTGTGTGTGTGTGTGTTTGTGTGTGTGTGTGTGTGTTGTGTGTGTGTGTATGTGTTTGTGTGTGTGTGCGTGTGTGTGTGTGTGTGTGTGTGTGTGTGTGTGTGTAGAACATGCGCAGACTGCACCACATCAAGGTTAGGGTTGATCCTATCTGAAGTTTATTGCGATTAGCTCTTGCCATGCTATTCAGTATTTATACATTTGTTTTGGTGGCTGCCGCCAGGCGATCTTATTCAGAAGAAGGAAACACTCTCCTGGGTAGTGAAAGGGTGTCTGAGGCCGAGGATAGAACTCGAGTCCATTCCAACCACTCCCTCACCAATGCATGGACAACTTCGTGATGGTCTATGCGTTCTGCGTGTCATGATTTTGCATAGTATGTCTAAAGCAGGCGAAATTACAATAGTTCGGTGGTTCCGAAGTCTGGGAAGGGACCCGTTGAGAAGCAATTCTATCTCTGCGCCCTCAACGGCTTCACCGCATTTCCGGTGGTGTAAGTCATCACCTCTGAGTGTCTGCAAACGCCTCGTTGCCAACAACACCGGAAATTTCAGCCCACTAACGTCAGTCGTGTTCCTGTTGAAGAAGGGAACTGCCACACCCAACAACTCTTCGCGATTTTTGATCGGCCTCTTCCCGTTTTCTGCGAGACTCTCTTGCTTCGGCCTCAAGGTCTCAGGCCCTCGGTCCAACCCCCCCCCCACACCCCACCCTCACCCCTTGCAACCTCATGCCACGCACCGAACACAACCTCCAGTTACTCCTTGGACACAACCTCCACCCTTGACACCGACGTAACCTCTAGTCTCTCTCGTGACGCAACCTCCAGGCACAGTTGTATTGTAACCTCTTGTTAAGCTTCTGACACAACCTCAAATCTTCACCTCCGCTTCTATCTCAATTCATTTCAGTCGTGACCGTGACAATAGAATATATTTATCGTCCATTCACGTATTCTTGGGTGATATAATTTTTTAGTAAACTTGGCTTCACTCCTGAGTACTACATTGACTGGCGTCCTCAGTGAATTGTAGCCAGCGCATTTGTCTGTGTCGTACATTTAGGTCTGCGAGGTCGTAAAGGAGTCGTGCACGTCGTAAGTTTACTAGACGGAGGTGTGCGTCTTCAACAGCTTCCTAGAAGACGTCACCTAGTGTTGCACTTACAAATGGAGGCAACTGTACAGACGAACTCTCAGCTAAGCTGGGATTTTCGCCCCAACTATACCAGGGTAGGCTGGGATTTTGGATTTGGTATAATTATGTACCCGTAAAGCATGCAAGCAGGGTCTTAGACACACGCATACGTATGAGCACAAATGCACACACACACAAACACACAAGCATGCACACATAAAACGAGAAGGAGAAAGGAGGGAGAAAGAGATATATATAAAGAGAGAGAAAAGTGGAAAGAGATAGGGAAAGAATGAGAGAGTGTGAGAAAGGCATACACGCACCCGCAAGCGTGCACATTAAGTCACTTCTCGAAAGTTTACGATGGTATTCGCGAGGTACCGCCTCACTCATCCCAGATTACCATGACCTCGTGTGACCCAAGGCCCCGATGGCAAATCCTAACAACACGGAAGACATCGCCGCCGTAGCCACAGTTTGAAGATTTGCATGACCTTTGACCCCGACTACTGGAACATGGTGTAATCAACCATTCGACAATTCTAAGCCACTTCGATGCCACACAGATGAATAAAATCGCATGACGGCAGCCAGAATAACATGTAAAGTGTTGCCCTATAGCTATAACCTGTTCCCTACCGAGGGGATTGCCACAAAGGTGAATGAAATCGACTGGCGGCAGCGAGGTTATATATTAAAGTGCCATCTGGTACGGAGGGGGTTAAAGACAGACAGTGCCAAATGACGACGACATTCAGGCACTACTCACGGTTCTCGCACTTACTAGTACAACTGGTACCGTGTTCCACTTTATAGATTTTAATCTATCTATCACCAGACGATTGTACTCATCTGAGAGGTACACTGGCTACGAATAGTCATGTGACAGTAGATTTTCACCACGACACGCCTTACTGTAATTGGCGGCCGCCCAGTGATCCTGCAGTAATGCGAACAAACGACTTATTTGGAAGCCGGAACTGTTTTCTCCGAGTCTCTCACTTTTATTAACCTCTTCGACCCCGTGACCCTCCGTTGGGTCTATCTACTTTTGGACACTGCAATGGCTGGTCTCTTGTGCAAGGCTGTGTCCAGCGTATGTCTCTGCGTCGGAAATTTATGATCCGAGCTAGTCCGCTGGGCCGTGAAGGACTCGTTTCCGTCGTAAATATACGAACTAAACATAGAGTTTGCTCAACTCAGTAGAAGATATTGGCCACCGTAGAACTTATAAGTAAAAACAACTGTATATTTTAAGCCTCTGTTTTGGCAAAACAAATGAATTAATAATCAAATAAGTAAATAGATAAATAAATAAAATAAACAAATAAAAATAAATGAATAAATAAATACATAAACAAATAAATGAATAAATAAATAAATATGAAAATGAAATATAGAAAGATTAAAAAATGTGTTCAGGGGAAGACTTGGATCCATAATTAATAGGTGTCAATTGGTTGGGACACCCGTTTTAAAAGCGTAGAAATTACAAGTCATCGTAGAAAAATCTCCACCTTCACTTGGGGACTACGATGACACCAGTTCATGTGATCAGCTCCCAGGCAATTTAAGCCTACCTTTGGCTTTATCCAGAACAACATCACAAAAGATTTTCATCATAACAAAGTGGTTCATTAAGCAAAATCTAAACAACAAACAGATACTGCTAGGCCACACCTCACATGGCATAAATCTGAAACCATTTTTTTTTTTTTTTTTTTTTTTTTTTGAGATTCAATGGGATCCAAACAAAAGCGAATAGACACCCCCAGGCAACACAATCCTACAATACTAGAACTGCTTAGTCAGCTGAGAACACCACCCCCGCCTCAATTCCCCTCCCTTCCCTTTCCCTGCCCCTCGGCCGCCTATAGGGGGTCTGACATTCCTATAACCTTGTCTCAGGTAAACGCATCATCTCAAGGAGAATGACGGAACAAGAATGACGAGGATTCGATAAGGATCTTGGTCACAACTCCTCCACCTCTGTTCATTGAGCCTCAGTCATTCTACTCTACTACTCGACTGTGTCATCCCACCCCGCCCCGCCTCGTTCCGAGCCCCGTCCCGCCCCGTTGACCCTGACCCGAACCACTTCGCTTTCTTCCTCCTTCGTGATGGTTCCTCCCTTCCTCTCTCACTGCCTCACTCCCTCCCCTCCGTCCCTCTTAACGCCTCTAGCCGAACCCGTTCAGGGCGGTTACCAAAGAAAAGAACCTAAATACATATGATTGCACATTCATAGGCTTAAACACAAAAGGAAATACGGGTACATGCTTGCTCACGCGCACAAACATACAACACATGCACATACACGTGCGCGCGTGCACGCACACACACACGCGCGCACACACACACACACACACACACACACACACACACACACACACACACACACACACACACACACACACACACACACACACACACACAGATACGAACACACACACATACGAACACACACACAAACACACGCGCGCAAGCATGCATGCATACATGCATATGTACATACATATTGTGGCGAAGGTCGAGGGGATGGCGGTTCGAGTCCTGCCATCGGCGAAGTTGAACCAAGGGCACGGTTTATTAAATTCCACGCCACAAAGTCCTCTGTAAGGGTTACCGTTCAAGACTCCCGAGAGGGAGGAGTTAGTGACGTTAAACCATAAAAAATATTATAATAATAAAATAACAAAATAAAACAGCTGTATATAGATAGGAGATTTTCTCTTATACATGCTTGATGCTTAGTTGAAAATGATGGCGAGTTGCGCAAATGTTAGTCCTTTTTCAGGATATGTTCTCTACACATTATCATAGTCTTGTTTTCTTTTGAAAAAACTCTTACAACTTTGCCATGGCAAGTAAATTTTACTTGATCATGATTTCATGTATTTGACCCATCTTTAGTCGCGTTGTTTCTTCCTTGGGTGGTAGGCACACAAATGTCTGTTGTGAGTGGTGCGTCGATATTTACTTCGTTTTCTGTGGGCTGTGTTCGCATTCTTTGCTCGTTCAATGGTTCCTTGGTGGTGCTCCGCGTCGTCTGCTTGGGAGGGACTTGAGGTCTTCAGAATATGATTTTAAACTCGATTCTCCACTGCTCCAAAGTTGGAAGACGTCTTTCATCTGCGCATAATTCTTAAATCTCGATGTTTCCTTCTAGGATGTTCCTTGCGAGGGAGATATCATGTTCTTATCATCACTGGTCTTTCGGAGCTCCTTATTTGAAGCCCTCCACTCTGCCTATATAGGCATAACGACAATGGGCTTGTCCGGCGATTCTTCTAACACCTTACATTAGGAGCCCAGAAAAAAATATGAAGAAAAAATTATGTGTGTGCGTGTACACACACACATAAACACACATACAAACACACATAATTACCCCCCCCACACACACACACTATCTATATACCAAGGGCTTTTTCCCCCTTGTAAGGGAGGTATCCAAGTCAAAACGCACGTACCCACTCCAACCAATTCCACTCCCATCCATCACCCTTTCCTGCCTCTCATCTTAGCTCCTTGTGGATGATGGGTCATCCCTATATCCCCCCACCCACCCCCTGCCCTGGGTCAGAAGTGATGCAGTGATTCCCCGCCACCTCCTATCCTTGCATCACTGTATCATCTATACATAGCCATTCTCTACTCACCTCATCTCTCGCCTTCTCCCTTCCTTGCTCAACTGACATTCACCTCTTGCTCAAAACCCCTTTCACCCCATCCATCCATCTCATCCTCGGTCGTCCCCTCAAGTTCACTTCCCCCACCTCTGCCTTCCACACCTCTTTCACTAATATTTCTTCACTCATTCTGTCCATTTGTCCAAACCATTCCAATACCCATTCATCAGCCCTATCTGTTATCTCACTTTTCACACCCGCTTCCCTCCTCACCTACTCGTTTTTCATTCTATTCAACCTTGTAACCCATACCATCGATGTTCTCACTAAGCTATGCGCATTTAGGTCTTACAACTAGCGCCCAAAGGAAAAAAGATGGGCGCACACAAGGTCTTCATGATGAAAATTATTTTTTTGAATTAAAGAAAATAATAAAATAGTTTCATAATGATGAATACGAAAATTGTGATTTTCAGAATCTGACAATGACTTTTGAAATATCAGTGTACAATTTCATAATTTCGCATACTTTGCAAAGAAGGCAAAATCGGCACACAAGCAAATTTCTAAGCTCATTCACAAAAAAGTAGAGATAATAATGCTTACCATACTTCTCAGACATTTCATCTTAAACACATTTAAACTTTTCCTCTCTGCCTCTCTTCAATTCCAAGTCTCTACCCTACACAGCGCCGTCGGCACAATCACCCCTCCATATAATCTAATTTTTCCGTCCATTCCCGGATACCTATATCTCATAACACCTTTTAATCCCCCAAGGCATCTCACACAGACACACACACACACACACACACACACACACACACACACACACACACACACACACACACACACACACACACACACACACACACACACACACACACACACACACACACACACACACACACACACACACACACACACACACACACTCTATACAACTCGTGGCGTAGTTGGCAGAGTTTCCGGCTGCCACTACGGAGGTCCGGGTTCGAATCCAGCCCAGGGCTGAAATAATAACAGTATCGCTGCGCTGCGGGTTGTAACTCCAACTCTCGTGGGCGGGGAGTTGGGTGTGTGTGTGTGTGCGTTTAAGCATTATCCATAGATCGGTCATATACGAGCTCTGAGCTCTCTTTCGTGAGTGAAATAGCTGTCGATCACGAGTCCAACACGTGATCCAAAGACCATGGTGAAACACACATACACGTGTGTATATATATATATATATATATATAAATATATATATATATATATATATATGTATATGTATATATGTGTGTGTATATATATATGATCAAGCTCTTCTCGGCTTTATCTAAAGATCTTATATATATATATATATATATATATATATATATATATATATATATATATATATATATATGTATGTATATGTATATGTATATGTATATGTATATGTATATATTCATTTCTACACGCATTCACAGAATACCCATTCCCATATAAGGGGATTGGCCAAATCAAAGGAGGCGCCCTTTACATACACATTAAAATCCATTTAACGCCCCTCCGATCTTATTATCTCGTAAATGAAAATTTATCCTTGTTCCCCGCAACGCTGCTCGGGTCGAAGACGATGCACGGCGACACAAATCCGCCACAGCAGTGCCCGACAGCCGGAGCTAGTTTACCTCCATCTCTTCATCATATGGCGACCCCGTTCCTTCCTCATCCATTCATAATTTTTACAGATAGTTCCATGTCATCCTTTCATCTATTCACAATCTTCCTAAATGTACTTTTATCTTGTTCATTTTATGTACCATGTTCCACGTTCTTCGCGATTCCAAGGCTTCCTTTAGCCCATTCGCTCATTTTATTCTGGATTTTCTGTTGGAGGTCCTTTCCCTTGAACCCGGTTCTACACATTTTTTCTTGTCTTTGTTTGTTTTTTGTTTTTCATATGCCCAAACCACCTCGACATTTTCTAATCTACGCTATCCGACAACTTTGATCCAACTCCCTTTGCGTCACACCTCCACATTTCTCACACAATCTGTTCTTGTAACACCAACTACATTTCTAAAACATGTGATCTCAAACCCATTCAAAATCTTCCATGTCTGTTCAGTACAATGCCGTGAGTACAAATAATTTTTCATACATTCTTCTACATGCACTCATCCTTAAATCCCTATTTTTCACAATACTTTTCATTTCACCAAGGCATTTACTTTCCTCCTTTTTTTTATATAATTCACTTCACCCACTCTTCCGTTCACTTCTGCATGCAACCCCAAAGAGTTAAATGATTTCTCTCCAGCTTCTCCCTCTTCATGTTCATATCCAACCTACCACCACGCGCGTCACTTCTTATACATCTCATCGCTTTACTTTGACCCACATTTACTCACGCACAACTTTCTCCTTTCATATAATCCTTCTTACTCAGGCGCCTCCTGTACGTATCCATAATACACATATAAATGTACCTGTACATACATATATACATATACATATACATACACATATGCATACACATATACTGTACATACACATATACATACACATATACATACACATATACATACACAAACACATATACATATACATACACATATACATATATACATACATATACACATACACACACATATACACATACACAAACATATACACAAACACATACATATACATATACATATAGTACATATATACGTGAATACGTATGCGTACACAAAAATACCAGTTTCGCTGAACTGTCCCTCTTGATGGTGGTTGCTATGTATCTTCTTGGTGGAGGTCATTAAGCATCCTCTTGCGAAGACAGGTTTCTCAAGTCTCCGTGGGTACGGAAGGAAGAGGCAATCTTGCGTCATCCGGAAGAAGACCTTGCTTTGGTCTACATCTCCCCCATCACCGGGCTGCACCCGGGAGTCCTTGGCAGAGGGGACGGACGCTAAACTTCTTCTATACAGGTTCCATCATAGTAAGACAGGAGTCTATACCAAAGAAAAGTTAAATTTTCAGCTCTGGTAGTGTAGAAGTCATACATACATACATATACCAAAGGCTTTCTCCCCCTTACACCAAAAACAAAATTCAGGATAAAACATGGCTGATGTGCCAAGTTCGTGCTACATTCACGGCGTGAAAGCTTATACCGATACTGCAAGCCGTTATCGTCTCTCTCTCTCTCTCTTTCTCTCTCTCTCTCTCTCTCTCTCTCTCTCTCTCTCTCTTTCTCTTTCCTCTTTTTATCTCTGTCTCTTTCTCTCTCCCTCCCCCTTGACCCTTTTCC
>NC_134777.1:99539607-99547107 GCF_046742065.1 Oratosquilla oratoria
TTATATTCAAGGCTACGCTGATATAGCAGCACCATTAACTTCACTACTTAAGAAGGACACTCCCTTCATTTAGACACATGACCAAGAGAAAGCCTTTAATGACTTAGAGAAAGCCTTATTCACGGCACCTGTCCTTTCATTCCCAAAGTACAAGCTTCCTTTCACAATATATACAGATTTGTCCTAAACCAGGCTTGGCGCAGTCCTCTTGCAACAACATGACACAAAAATCAGTCCAATTGCCTATGCTAACCGCACACTCAACAAACACGAACAAAATTACTCAGTCACAGTCATAGAAGCTTTAGCTGCGATATACCCACTCAAACATTTAAAAGAGATCATCCTTGGTTACGACATACACATCTACACAGACCATCAACCAATCTTACACTTCTTCGAAGGAAAGAATCTTTCAGGAAAACTTGCCCACTGGTTCCTCGTCATACAGGAGTTCATGCCCACCTTTCATTTTGCTCAGGGTAAAGCGAACCTTGTAGCAGACGCTCTTAGTCGCTATATCGCGACCATCACTCAAAATCCAATATCAGTAATCCTTACACAAGCGTACTTAGCCGCAGCGCAGAGATTAGACCCTCTTTGGAACGTGTTATATACTTCCTCGAGTCTACAGACACAACTAATAGAGAAAAATTCCCTCCCAATCTTGACAAATACATGTCAGTTGATGACATACTATATCACAAAACAACACTAAAAAACATAAACCCAACCGGTCGGTGTTTCAGCTTGTAGTCTCTACGGACCCCATTCCAGAAGTTCTGAAACTCTCACACACACTGGCAGGGAGTAATGTGTTACACAAGCCAGATTGCACTACTTCTGGTTAACCATGAGGAAAGATATACATTCACACATTGGTGCTTGTCACTCTTGTGCAACTCACAAAGGTAATATTAGAGGTCATATTCCAATCTTAAATTATCCTACCCCTTGTAAACCATTCGACACAGTTGCTGTTGATCTCTTTAAGTTACCACTTACACACAGCGGAAACCAATACCTCTACCTCTGTCTGTGTCGACCATTTTTCACGATTCTATATTCTTTCTCCCCTACCAGACAAGACAGCATAACAGGTGGCGAAGACCCTTATTGACAAACTCATATGCCCCTTCTCTACACCAAAAACTTTGATTTCTAACAACGGGACTGAGTTCAACAATGCGATTCTTTCGAATATTTGTAATTACTTTCAAATAAAAAATGCAACACTACTGTTTATCACCCTAGTTCAAATACCTTAGTTGAACGCCAGAATAGAAATATTCTCAACGTTCTTCGACATCTTGCTTCTGATCTTCATCCTCGTTGGGATAAACATGTCACTATGATTCAAGCTTGCATAAATAGTTCCATCGATATAGGAATCATCTCATTTTGTCCTCTTTGGTTTAGACAAAAGGCTTCCATATGACCCTTTTGTTTCAGAATTACCTCCCATTTACAATCCCAATGATTATGTCAAGGTTAAAGTAACAATTTTCAATAATATTTTCCAAAGAATCCATAATACTTTCCATCTGACTAAGGACGAAATGGTCCGTCTGCAAAACAAATCAGCCATAGCTTGTACCTTTGAACTTGGAGACATTGTTTACACCCTCAACCACACACCCAGCTCGGAACTCTCCCCTAAATTATTTGGTCCCTATCGTATCATTGGACATGAGTCAAATAACAAAGTCTAAGCAGTCAGGTTGCACGATCTCACAGAGATCGTATTGCACAAAGATCATATCAAAAGTGTCCCCCCGTGGCCTCGACATAGAGACTGTTCCTTCACCAGTTCATACTACCCCTGCAATAGAGGACCTTCACCAATCCTCTCCACTGCTTCCTGCTATCCCCCTCCCTCGTTATAATTTTTGCAGTTGAGCTACAGCTTCATAAGAGTACATTTTGACTAGAACGGAAATAGTATTTACTTCCACATGTTCATGAATTTAAGTCAATCTTATTTGAATCATTAGTATATCCCGATAACACCACCACTCAAACAATATGTGTATTTATCTTTATGTCAAAATTCTTGTATTAATTCTTATCTTCCTTTGAGCATTAACCTCACTGTGGTCAGCGAGTGGTAGCTCAACCGAACATCTGTTGCAAGATGACTGAAGGAAATATTCAATCCTTTAGATGTTCAGCGTGCACACGCGCGCACGCACGCAATAGCTAGAAGTTGTCAGGTCCGACATCTCCAGAAAACTCCCCAGGGACCATCTACTGTGTCTGACCTCACCACAGTCATTTGGTCCGAGTGTGTCTGACATCACGGCGGTCATTTGGGCCGAGCGCGTCTGGACACCTGCGTCTGACATTACCAAATGCAAAGTCATTATACGACCAATATGTTTTATTTGTTTCCACTGCTTATAAATAAATCACCTACATATAAATGTGATGCATGAGGGGGAGTGGGTGGGGGGTGAGGAAGTATGTATAAAAAAAAATTGACGCAGCCCAAAGGGATTTCTTCCCGTCTTCTCCTTTTCTGCATAAGGGGACGGAGAGGGGGGGTCGCCGAATTTATGAAGCGGCTTTGCTGTGGATCTTCAGTGTCTTGTGACACTGCTTCTAACCCAGGGCAGTGGACAAGATGCAGGGATGATCCGTCATCCAGGAGGTGCCAAGATAGGGAGGGAGGAGGGTGGAGGGGAGTGGAATATATGGGAAGTGAAATGGGTGGGAGTGATTTCTATGCCTTTTTCTTTTTGGATAACCCCCGTGTAAGGGGGAAAAGCCTTTGGTATATGTATGTATGTACATATAAATACTGAGTGCCCATACTTGGTTCATGTATCGTATATTGTAGAAGTAGAGTAGAGAGTAGGTAGTAGAGAATAGATTTATGTAGCTCCTTGTTTTGGCAACAGCCACCATGTGTATGTAAATACCATTGGCAACCGCCAGTTTCTTCCTCGTGGAATGTTCCGAGATATAGATCAACGCCTCCAGACTAAATGTAGACCATAACAACGAATATATATATTCTTACCTTCTTACCAGTCTCCTGTTAAGCATTAAAGCTTGTCAGTCGTTCTGCCTCATGTAGTCCTTCCATCTGATCCTGTCCTCATATAAATGCTGGTTTTCGATGTCTTCAAGATTGTCTCCCCTGGCTTCCACCGCTCTACTAATGTTGTCCCTCCACCTCACTCTGGTTCTACCTACTGGTCATGTTCCTTCAGGTCTCCACTCGTAATATTTTCTTGGATATCTATTGATGTTCATTCTTTTCATATAACCAAACCATCGTAGCTGTCCTTTCTCAATGAATTTAAGGATATTCACTCCTAATTCTTGTCTGATGGAAACATTCCGGATTCTGTCTCTTCCGGTGAGATTCCTTATTAATCTTAAAACTTTCATTTCTGTTGCTTGAATCTTATTTCCAACCTTGGTGGTGAGCGACCAAGCCTCGTGCCCATATGTAAGTATAGGTCTTAGTATACTCGTATATAAGATGGTCTTTACTTTCCTTGGCACGTGGGAGTCTTTAATGAGTGGATATTGTAAGTAGAGAGCCGCATTAAACTTCGTGATCCTATTATCTATCTCAATCAAGGTGTCATTTTCTGTGCCGAAAACTACCCCTAAATATCTAAACTGATTTGTTTGGTTCAAAATTGTATTTCCTAATCTCACATGCATGTCTTCTTGATTTCTACTCAGCAGCATAACCTCTGTTTTTCCCTTTTTAATTTTCATACCTTTGGCTGATAAATCTTCATTCCAAACTAAAATTAACCTCTGTAACACTTCTTCAATTTCTGCTATCAATGCCAGATCGTCTGCGAATCCAAATATTTCTCTTTCCGCTCTTCTCGTCGCTAATTTTCCACAATAGTCCATTCCCCATTTCTCTGCTGGGTCTTAACGCGGCATGCATCGTTTATGTACGTCTTTTTTTTTATTGCCCTTTTAAGTTTGGGAGGAATGTTATACTCTTCTTTATCCAAGATGCACCACAAGATCTTTCTGGGAACCCGATCGAATGCCCTTCCTGGGTCGACGAAAGCTAAGTAAAAATTTCTATTCCATTCCCAGTTTTTCTCAGAAATAATTTTTAAGGCAAAAATTAGATCGATGGTAGATCTTCCAGGTCTAAAACCATATTGCCATTCATCGAACCTGTCCTCTACTGTCCCCCTTAATATCTTTTCTAATATTCTTTCATAAAATTTTGCTTTATGTGGTTTTTACAGTCAGTTTTGTCTCCTTTGTTTTTATATATAGGGTATATTATTGATTCTATTTGTGCTTGTGTGTTTGTGTGTGTGTGTGTGTGTGTGGTCTGGAGAGATCTCTGGGTCTCAGAGTATTAGCATAGAGTCCAGAATTTTTTTATTCGATTAATAAAATCGTCTGACGGAAGACGCTAAAATATATAAGAAGGAGCCCCAGTCCTCCACTGGTCACGGTATTTGGGTCATCTCGGGTGTCCTTCTCCGTGTGGCGAAGAAGCCAGGAAGCGCTCGGAGACTCGGACGGCTGGGGCCATCGAGACACAAAGACGACAACCAAAAGACCGGACAATCGGGGTACCCTGACTAAAGACTCCAGTAGAAGCCGGCTGGCCCGAAAGATAGAAATAAACGTGGATTGGCCGGCGGGAAAGGAGACCCCGGCTGGGACCCCGAAAAGAAATGAAGTCTGGCCGGCCACGAACCCAGACTACAATGGACGCCGAGAGTCCAAAAAATTGAAATGAACGTAGGCTGGACAACGGGAGCAAGGGCGGGAAAAGGAACTGGTCGGCCGGCTAGGACAATAGGATGAACTGGAAGCCGTCAGGCCAAAATAAATGAATGCCAGCTGGCCAGGACCCTAGCAAAAATGGAAATCACCCGGTACAAAACATCGAAAAGGAAATGTGACGGCCGGCGGGAACGAGGGCGAGAATATGGACGGCCACCCGGCAAGAATTCCAGAAAACAATGGAAGCCGGCCAGAACCCCAGACTACAATGGAAGCTGGACCCCTAATAAATAGAAGTGAACGTGGGTTAGCCGGCGGGAGCGAGGGTAGGAAAAGAAACTGGCCGGTCGGTGGGAGCGAGGGTGGGAAAAGGAACTGGCTGGCCGGCTAGGACCATAAGAAGTACTGAAACTGACCAAAATAAATGAAAGCCAGCCAGCCTGGACCACAGCAAAAATGGAAGCAGGCCGGCACTAAAAATTGAAAAGGAAATGTGCCGGCCGGCGGGTAAGTCTGGTCGGCCGGCAAGAATCCTAGTAAACAATGGAAGCCTGCCGGCAAAAATAACTAGAATGAAAATGGGGCGGCCCGCGGGAACGAGGGCGGGAATCAAGACGAATCGGCAGACAAGAATCCCAATAAAAAATGAAAGCCGCCCGGCAAAAATAATCGAAATGAAAATGGGCCGGCCGCCGGAAACGAGAGTGGGAGTAACATCCTAACCTATCCTATCCTAAAAAAAAACGTAACTCAACCTAGCTTAGCCTACCTTAACTTACCTTAATCTAATTCAATCTAACCTAACCTAATCATCGATCTCATAGATCTCGGGAAATGACAGCGAAGTTAGTGATATGGTTTCTTTTCTTCTTCTTCTTCTTTTTTTTTTTTGACATCGACTGTCACTTTGCCGAATGAAGCAAAAAAACCCTAGGGATAGGAATGGAGGGAATGGGTACATAAGAGTGACGTCACAACCAGAAGATGTGAACAATTAAAGGAAGAGGGAAGCGTACAGTTAGGCAAATAAGTTCTTCAAGACTTTCTTTAAAGAGTCTCGTATTTGGTAGGAGAGACACAGAGAAATGTTATATAATAAAGGGCACTTCATCAGCTATATGTAAAAAATATGCATACATTATATATAATTCCCTTTTTTAACCATGCATTCTAGCTGCTTCCAGGAGATTTTATTAAACTGAGAGGAATCCCACCTTAACAAGGTAGAAATTTTTCACTCAACTACTCCGCTGGGGCGTGTTCGGATGCGATGTCTCTTCGTAATTCCAAAGTGTTCAGTTCCATCCCGAACGACCACGAGGGACTGCTGCACCTTGACCTTGATGCCTCCGGCCGCAGTTACCTCTTTTCTAGAGTATACATATTGTGTGTATGTGATTCACCATGGTCTTTGATCACGTGTTGGACTCGTGATCGACAGTTATTTCCGTCCCGGAAGAGAGCTCAAAGCTCATACATGAACGATCTATGGGTAATGCTGTGACCTTACACGCACATACACACCCAACTCCCCGCCCACGAGAGTTGGAGTAACGACCCGCAGCGCAGCGATACTAAAATCATTTCAGCCCTGGGCGGGATTCAAACCCTGACCATCGTAGTGGCAGCCGGGAACTCTGCCAACTACGCCACAAGTGTGTGTGTGTGTGTCTGTCTGTCTGTCTTTATGTGTGTGTTTACCTATTGGTATTTACCTCTCAATGTTGAATAGAAGAGTTATACTTGGGCGGTCCTGTCTTTCTCCAATAATAAGGCCTTTGGTATGTGTATGATGTATGTAATAATAATAATAATTACAATAATAATAACAATAACAATAGTAATAATAATAATAATAATAATAAAAATAATAATAGTAATGATAATAATAATTTTAATTATAATAATAATAATGATAATAATAATAATAACAACAACTATAACCAAGTTTTGAACTCGCTTATGGTATTTGAGCGAGCTCTTTCAACTTTGTTTCTTGACATCATCTGTAGGTAGTCTTCCATTTCCATGACATCGTGACACTCTCCCGTCTCAGAGAAAGAGATCTTTTCTGTCACTTTTATCTACTCCTTTTCATGACTTGAACACTATTGTCAAGTCACCTCTTTTTCTCTCTTTTTTTTTCTCTCTCTTTCTTGCTGTGATGTCAGTTCCATTGTTTTCAATTTTTCTTTTATACGTTGTGTCTGCAAGACTAAGAAACCCATTTTGCCGCTAATCTTTGTATCCTTTCAATCTTGTAAATATTCTTTACCTTATGCGGAGACTGCACAACCTGTGTGTGTGTGTGTGTGTGTGTGTGTGTGTGTGTGTGTGTGTGTGTGCACGTGCGCGCGTGTGTTTGTACTTATAGAATTAATAGCAAGTTTCACCATACCAAATGTTTGATTGAGGAAAAATAGAAAGGCTATTGCGTGATTGGCGGGCGGTCACTTCTCGCTCCGCCCTCCTCTCTCCGACGACCAATCAGAAGCTCTATTTATCCTCGTAGCCAGTGAGAGAGGGGAAGGAGAGTGGGGATTGGCTGTCAAGGCAACTTTGTGTTATTCAGGGTTCTATATGTTTCCATTTAAGAGAGGCAATTGGCTGATTTCAGTTATATTACATTTACTTCTGGCATGAATAGTCATTGAATTGTGTTTGGTCACTTTGTGTATACAATTGCTTTTCTTCCTAATATGCCTCTACTCTTATGATGATTTCTCTGCACTTAACCTCTTCAATAAGGTGACGTCCTTTGTGGATTTTTTTCTG
>NC_134777.1:99552107-99574607 GCF_046742065.1 Oratosquilla oratoria
TCCTCTTCGGTTAAGATCTGTCCATCTGCGCCTTTTACTCTTCCTTTTCTACTTGACTCACCTCTCCTTCCTCTCTTTATTTCCTTCCAAAACCTTTTTTATTTGTTTGAAAATGTCTGTCATACTTTTCCCCCATTTTACATGCTCGCTTATTCTCTTCTACTACCTTCTTCACTTCATCATCCCACCGATCACTACCCTTCTTTCTATTCCCTCCCATCCACCTTGTTCCACATACCATCTTTGGACACCTTGTCACTTTTTGAAACACTCCCATTCCTCTTCCACACCTACTTCTACTCTATCCTTCACTCCCTCCCACACTTTTCTCAGCTTCTCTTTGTACTTCTGCTCCTTTTCCTTCTCGTTTAAACAGTTTGCTCTACGTACCTCTCTACCTTCCGCCCTTTTCCTCTTTCTCCACTTATCCTCCACTCTTAACTTACCTTCCACCATAAAATGATCTAATGTTCCCCCACTCTCTCCCTTAAGATTTTTGACATCCAGAACTCTTCCTACTCTTTTCCTGGTTACCACTATATGCTTCATTAGTGTTTTATCAACCATCCTTCCACCCACCACCCTCTCCTATGTGTACTTATTCTTGACTTTCTTCCTAAGCACTGTGTTAGCTATCATCAACTTTCTAGCCACATCTCCACCATTAACTCTCCAATATGATTTTTAACTGGCACTTCATACTTCCCCATATTTCCATCTATTGGTTCATCCCCTATTCTAAATTAAAAGGGAGAGGTGATTTTGAGTTTGGGGGTGTAGTGGGGTGTCGGGTCGGGAATGAGAAGACAAACCAGGAAAGGGGTAGCTCTACTAGTAAGTGAGGAGGTAGGTGAGTGGTAGAGAAGGTTAAAGTGGGTTGAATGTGAAACTAGCATAGGAGATGTGGGCCTTTGTAGGCGCATATGGGCTTTATAGTGAGAAGAGTGTAGAGGAAAGTGAGGCTTTTTTGGTGGATTTAAACGAGTGCGTAGAGTTTTGGGAGGAATGTCAGCGTAGTGGTACTGGGATATACATACATACATATATATATATATTATATATATATATATATACATATATATATATATATATATATATATATCGTGACAGTTGCATGAGTGGTATGAATGGAAAGCACACGACTGGGAATACTGACTTTACGAGTATTACTGGCCTATTTCGCCTAATGAGGCTTCCTCAGATGTAATAAATTTATTACTTCTGAGGAAGCCTCATAGAGTGAAACTGGTCAAGAATAAAGTCTCTTCTCAGTCGTGTATTTCCCAGTCTTACCAATCATATATCTATACATATATATATATATATATATATATATATATATATATATATATATATATATATATATATATATATGTGTGTGTGTGTGTGTGTGTGTGTGTATACATATATTCTGGATAGCGCCAGATGAATTTATTCAACTAAGGAGAAACTCTATTCCTAAAAGTTTAATCAAATAATCATATTAAAATATTAATCGTCACGTACATCAACATAAACAGCGCCCCAGAAACGTTAGTTCAGAGTAGGTTCCACACTAAAACGAAAACCTTCACTTGATTTCGCCAGATTTCATATCATATCGAACGGAAAATTGGAGCAAAGCTTTCATCTTCGACTCTAAGAAGCAGTGTAGTACTGTAAGTTTTGTGTATGCAAAGCCACAACGATCAAATAGTTGCTCCGCTGACAATGATGAGATCAGAAAAGGAGTCTGAACTTAGTAAATGAACGAATTAGTATCTCTCTCGCGTAATGGGTTTGAATGCCATCCACCGTCAGCTTGAAGGCAATTGTGCTTATATAAACTCCACGAGAATCTCTGATTCTGATTCTTTTTATGTACTATTAGTAGCTACACGATACAATAAAAATTTGTATTTAATGTCTGATTCACCATGATCTTGGATCACGTGCTTAGATTGTGATAGGCAAGTATTACCCTCCTGGATGAGAGCTCAGAGTTCGTTCGAGTATATTAATCTGATCCATGGTCAGTACTTTGAACTAACACATGCACACACTTCATACGTTTGCTCAAGGAAGGTAATGTTTTATTATGTTTGCGAAGCTTTCAAGCCCAGAGCGGGACTCGATCGTGGGTCTGCATCGTCACTAGTCTGATTCACCATGATCTTGGATCACGTGCTTGGATTGTGATAGGCAAGTATTACCCTCCTGGATGAGAGCTCAGAGTTCGTTCGAGTATATCTATCTGACCCATTGGCAGTACCTTGAACTTTTACATGCACACTATACGTTTGCTCAAGGAAGATAGTAACGTTTTATTATGTTTGCGAAGCTTTCAAGCCCAGAACGGGACTCGGTCGTAGGTTTCCATCAGATGGAGATCTTCTGGTTTGGTTTCAACGACTACCAGACGATTGCTTACAAGATATACAAACGACAATTTGAAGGAATATTTTCTAGGAAATTTGTAGAAAAGAAAAACCAGCGTTCAACAACAACAACAACAACAAAAACCAGAAGGCAACACAGACTTTCCCCCTCCTCTGCCCCTTTCGTCTCTCCCCCTCGTTGCCTCCAGTCATCCAACTTTTTCAACTCCTAATCCTTTTAGTTATAATATTTTCATCGATATTCTTATTTCTCTCGATTCACTATATTTTTCTGTCTAGGAAAATTAAAGTGTAGAATTCTGAGGTAACTTTCTTGGGTTAATTCTTATACAGCGTGCTCCAAAGGAATCCCCCCGAGAGCACGTATGCAAGATCCTACGTGAGCTTTGCAGCGACGTTGTGATTTCTTTAGTTTAATGATCTTTAACTTCATATTTAAGATCCTCCCCAAAGGGAGTGATCTAACAATCGTGAACCAATTGAATTTTCTCTTCCTCCATCCTTTCACCAGATTCATTGTTACAAGTCTATATGGCAATATTTTTTACTTAAATAATCTCGAATATCTTCATATCTCACTCACATTACAAAGAATACCATGTCAGCAATTCATTACATAAATAAACGACTAAAGGATAACAAAAAGTACATGAGGAAAAAAAGTCCCAGATTAACAAAAGAAAGCGTGTATAGTGTTCATTTACAAAGTGAAAGGGGAAGGAGAGAGTGCAGGGATTATCAAGAAATGATAGTTTAATATTTCAAAATATGTGGAAGTATCTCTTTATGAAAAAGGGCAGATCGTGTGGGAAGTTAATGAGAAAAGTTGTTCATGAAAGAAATGAATGTCAGGATCAGATTCTCATGTTCAAGCAAATCAGCGAGTATTTCTCTGGAAGGGAGAAAAGTAACTGTATGTGGCGTTCGTGTTACAAAGAAGGTGGATAGCGAGGTGAAGAGGAAAGTAGCGCGAAAAAGCTTCGGGGAGATTGAGGCGAGAGGTAATTTTCTTAAGTAAACACTATATTTTAGGAATTGTGCAAAACGCCCAAGCTCAAACACCCGCACACACACGCGCGCTTACACACACACATGCACACACACACACACACACACACACACACACACACACACACACACACACACACACACACACACACACACACACACACACACACACACACACACACACACACACACACACACAGAGGCATTGCAAACAATGGTAATAGAAATACGATGACATTGCGAGGTTTGACATGATGTTTGGCAATGATCTTGACTTCCATTGGGGTCACTGACAATGGACACCGTTCCGAGACGCTTCCTCGAGCTCTCAAGGATGAGAGAACGAAGGGCAGACACTGTCTTGGTATCCAGAGGTCTGCTTACAACTTGCTGATCATTCTCCTGAATTACGGAAAGTATTTCTTTACACGTACGCACATATCTTCGTGCATACAAATATATATCAGTACATGCACATACACATAATACATACATATACATACCATGCAAACATACATTCACGCATACCATACATACATACATACATACATACATACATACATACATACATACATAAGCATGCATACATAAATACATACATACATACATCTTGCAAATAAATCACTTGAACATGTGATCAGAAATATGCTGGTAACCACTTAAGAAAAAGAAACATACATACATACATACATACACACATACATACATACATATATACACGCGTAAATACATACGTACATACACACACACACACAGATATATATATATATATACATGCATACATGCATACATACATATATACATACATATACATACGTATATATACTGTACATACATACGAATGTACATACATATTCACCATTAATTTTCAACTCTTTTTTTTTTTTTTTTTTCTTCTTCTCGACTCAACCTTCTGAAAATCTCTTCCAGGCAAGCTGTAAATAGTTTGGGTGAAACTGTATCGCCTTGCCGTACTATTTTGATCTTTATCTTTTCTGTACCTTTATGTAGTCGATCTACAGCAGTACCTTTTGCATAAGTGTAATCTAGAACCCTTACAATATGTTCGTTTGCATATTGTTTGCATATACAGTCAGATCTTGATATTTGCTCAATCAAGTCAAAGGCATTTTCTTAATCTACAAAAGTTGAACTCTGAGATTTATTATATTACATAATTTTCTTGATTTGTACATATGATCTATAATCGTGTATACTCTTCTTAAGCCTGACTATCATTTTGGCTGTTTTTCTTCTGAAAGTTTACTTAGTCTATCTGTAAGAATTTTGGAAAATATATACATTTGATAACAATCTAACTGGTTGGTAGTCACCAAGTTTTTCTGGTCACTTTCTTGTGAAGTAAAATTGCTATGATATTATATGATTCAGGAACGCTTTCCTGACGTGCACACTGGATATACATTTAATCTATAATGAGCTTCCCCGCATCTTTCAGAAGAAGTATTGATATGCCATCTTCTCTGGTTGCTTTTCCTCGATTCATACTTTTCAGAGTCAAATCTACTTCTCCTACATAGACTCCTCAGTTTATGGAATAGATAATAGAAATGTATATTTCAGTCAAACAACATAAATGAATCTAAGGAAATGTCTGAAAAGCTCTGATATATAGACGGAACTCTATAAGTATAGCTCCGACTCCGTGTACTCCAATTAAGTTAATACCTTCATACACACACATACACATGCGCACATACAACACACACACACACACACACACACACACACACACACACACACACACACACACACACACACACACGGGCACACACTCACACATAAGCACACACTCATACACACACATACATACAAAGACATATACAAACACACACACACACACACACACACACACACACACACACACACACACACACACACACACACACACACACACACACACACACACACACACACACACACACACACACACACACACACACACACAATGACCCACAGTTTCTATCACATTGGGGCTCCTCAGAGGTGAGGACTTATGCCTTTCTGGTCGGGAGCTGCGGGAATTCTGACGTCACAAGAAGTTGAAAGCGCTGCCGACCGGGAACGCGACGATTCCTCACAAAATATACTTGCACTTTAAAGTGCACTTGACAGTTACACAGTTCAATTCATGAAGTTGAACCATGATGACTATATGTAAGAATATCTCTGGTTTAGAACGTTATTATGACGTCAGTAAGATTCGCTGTAACAGGCGGCGGATACTCAAAACTTGAAATAACTTACAAAGTTATGTAGATTGTAGCTAGTTTACAACATGAAATCTTACAATGTGGCTAAAAGGTCCGGTACAACCTATACTCAAATACCTGTCTCGGGCATAGCAACCATGATCCTGGAGTCTTGGAGTCTTGGAGTCATTACTGATCTCCATACACATCAGCAGATATTGGTTTTAACCAATGAGAACATAGCTTGTCATGGGGCCTCAGCCATTGACAACACGTCTTCTCGTAGCCGCCAAATGTAATTATCGCCCCATTTCTTCTTAGTGTATATCTTCCCCTGGTTACCACTTTGGTTTTATTTTGCAATTTTGATATGAAAAGTATGATACACTGTAAGAGGATGAGCATGATTATTAGTAGTATGAAGTAGAAGGGATTCTTAAGGGGCATTTAGACGGTCAAACGATTTGACATACCCGGTTTGTCAAACAAGTGTATGAAGTGATGTTTGACCGTGTGAATAGGGTATTTGGTTGTCAAACACGCTCGACAAACGTGTTTGATGACCAAATACCCCATTCACACGGTCAAACATCACTTCAAACACTTGTCTGACAAACCGGGTTTGTCAAACTGTTTGACCGTGTAAATAGCCCTTTATGATCTGTATTTGCCAACCCATATGACCTGCTCGTTCCTGTTATGTCTCCCGACGTTATTTTCATGCCTTTGTTTCACCAAAGATAATTCTTTCCTGTAGGTATCGCATAAAAGAAATGTAAGCTGCAGTAATATTTCTGTAAGATTTCTAGAGAAAAATATTATAGTTTACTTATTAATCTTGAATTATCACCATAACATCGTCGTCGGTAAAATTTGGTCTTTTCCGGTCGGGGTTAAATGGTGTTCTAGAACCCGACGCTTCAGTGCTTACATTTAGCGGCTACAGTACAAGAAGACGTGTTGTCATTCGCTTAGGCCCCATGACTGGCTATGTTCTCATTGGTTGGAACCAATATCAGCTGATGTGTGTGGAGATCGGTGATTATAAACTCCACAACTTACAAGACCATAGTTACAATGTCCGAGGCAGGCGTTTGAGGTTGTTGGGTACAATGTGGAGAGAGGCAATACGAGTTCATACAGGTCAGGTGATTTTTTTTTTTTTTTTTTTTTTTTTTTTTTTTTTTTTTTTTTTTTTTTTTTTTTTTTTTTTTTTTTTATAAACCATTTCGATGAACCCACTGAAACCCGAGGTGATGATGGTTTTGCTCTAGCCGGAAAAAACGACTTTATGGAACTTCCAACTGTGTTTTCATTTCTTGTACTCTTGGTGTTCTTTTGTTTCGTATTTTTTTCCCTTTTCCTACGCCGCATCTTTTTCTTTCTTTCTTTCTATTCGTCTCACATTTTCTTTCTGTATTTATTAATTAATTTGTTTATTGATACTTTTTATTCTTTCCTACTCAGCGTCCAAGGGATCTCTGGTTCGTACAGGCTCAAGTTCTTTACAAAAACGGGAAATGTTTCCAGGTGTTGCTGAATCTGTTGTTTCATGGAGCAGTTCAATGATTGAGCCATACATAAACGGTCTGCAGGTTCCAAGACGAATTAAATCGCCCGACGATAATCGGAATAAACACAAAAGTAAGAATACCTACGGGCCAGTCAGTACGTACTTCACATTCGAATGAAATTGCCTGGTGGCAGTGAGCGAGGATGCTATAGGCGGGAGGAGCCCTCGGGTATTAAAGGCGACCAGCCATCTAGATTCTAGAATGTCCTTCCCGGTGCAACGAAGGCGGCGGAAACCGTCCTCGGCGACCGGGGGACCCATATAACGTACGAAACTCCGCGAGGACAGAAAGCTGGCCAGGATTTCCAGGAAAGATGCTGAGACTGGCCAAGAGTTGCAGTAAATAAATGAAATAGGCCGGCTGGTGAAGAACTATAAAAAAAAAAAAAAAAAAAAAAAAATATATATATATATATATATACTCGTATATATATATCATACGAAAATCGACTAAAACATATGAATCTGTTTTCCCTAAAAAAGCGTAGACTCAGAGGTGACTTGATACAGGTCTTTAAATTTTTAAAGGGAATTGACTACATCAAAAGTGACAAAATTTTCACATTGAATGAGAACCAGACAAAAAACAATGGTCTCAAACTGTCCGGAAATAGATTCAATTTGGAAGTAGGCAGAAACGACTTCGCCAACCGTGTAGTTAATGTATGGAATAAACTTCCTGCAATGTAGTTCAGTTCGAAGCTTTAACAGTTCAGTAACACGAACTTAGAAGGCCAGATCAGGAAATTTTCTCACCTCGTAATGTTGTATATGTATATATATATATATATATATATATATATATATATATATATATATATATATATATACATATATAAATACATATATATATATGTATATGTGTGTGTGTGCGTGTGTGTGTTCGTGTGTGCTTATGTACGTGTGCATGTTTTATGTAATTGTAGTACGCAGGGAAGTACTAAAGCACGTAAGATCCCGGCTCTTACTCTCCAACTATAATTGGATAACTATCATATGAAATGTGAGTGTGAGTGTGTGAGTATGTGCATGTGTATGTGTGTGTGTGTGTGTGTGTGTGTGTATGCGCGCGTGCGTGATTCACCACCATGGTCTAGGACCACATGTTGGACTCGTGATCGACAGCTATTTCCCTCCCGGAAGAGAGCTCAGAGCTCATATATTACTGATCTACGGGTAATGCTATGACCTTACACGCACATACACACCCAACTCATCGCCCACGAAAGTTGGAGTAACGACTCGCAGCGATACTGAAATTATTTCAGCCATGGGCGGGATTCGAACCCAGACTGCCGTAGTGGCGGCCGGGAACCCCAACCACCGCGCCATCGTGTGTGTGTGTGTGTGTGGTGTGTGTGTGTGTGTGTGCGTGTGTGGCTCGGGTTCCGAATAGCGACTGTAATAACAGCGACTGTCAATAGAGCAACTTCACAATTGTGATTCTTTTAAAACAGCGACCATCACAACAGCGACCACATGATAGCGATTGTATCATAAGAGCGACTGTCATAACAGCGACATTATCGCATCAGCAGTCCTCCAAATGTTGCTATCATTATTTTTTTTATCATTGAAAGAAAATATATTATTAAAATAATAAAAAAAAAATACTTATACATCATTTCAGGTAACAATATTTTTTGCACATACTGTGTGAAAATGAAATGAAATTTATTAAACAAATGATCTAAATTGAAATTATACAACTTTCATATGTGGACTAAGGTAAATGGTGTTATCATTCCACAAAAAGTTGCCTAACATTGATAACATATTATAACAAGGAGTCTAGGGTTGGGTTGTTCAAAAACTAATTCTGGCGTTAGTTTATCTTGATGTTCATGATGCTTAATGTCAAGATAGATTTAACGCCAAGATAATGCAAAATTTTGTTTTGAACAACCCAGTCCAGAAGTTCAACATCATTATGAGCATGCAGGAGGGTAGCGCATGGAATGTAGGATGTTTCGGCCACTGACGTTTCGGCCAGAACTCTGCAGGGTAGGACGTTTCGGCCAGTCCTCCAAATGTTGCTATTATTATTTACTTATTATTGAAAGAAAATATATTATTAAAAGAATTAAGAAATATATATATATATATATATATATATATATATATATATATATCATTTCAAGTGACAATATTTTTTGAACATACTATGTGAAAACGAAATTAAATTTGTGAAACAAATTATCTGAACTGCAATTATACAGTGCACCAAATTATCTAAATTAAAATCATACAACTTTCATGTGTGGACTAAGGTAAATGGTGTTATTGTTGCACAAAAAGTTGCCCAACATTGATAACATATTATAACAAGGAGTCTAGGGTTGGGTTGTTCAAAAACTAATTCTGGCGTTAGTTTATCTTGATGGTCATGATGCTTAATGTCAAGATAGATTTAACGCCAAGACAATGTAAAAATTTGTTTTGAACAACCCAGTCCAGAAGTTCAACATCATTATGAGCATACAGGAGGGGAGCGCATGGAATGTAGGATGTTTCGGCCACTGACGTTTCGGCCAGAACTCTGCAGGGTAGGACGTTTCGGCCAGTCCTCCAAATGTTGCTATTATTATTTACTTATTATTGAAAGAAAATGTATTATTAAAAGAATTAAAGAAATATATATCATTTCAAGTGACAATATTTTTGCACATACTGTGTGAAAACGAAATTAATTTTATGAAACAAATTATCTAAATTGAAATTATACAGTGCACCAAATTATCTAAACTAAAATTATACAGCTTTCATGTGTGGACTAAGGTAAATGGTGTTATTGTTGCACAAAAGTTGCCTAACATTGATAACATATCATAACAAGGAGTCTAGGGTTGGGTTGTTCAAAAACTAATTCTGGCGTTAGTTTATCTTGTTGTTAAAAGTCATGGTAACGCTCTGTGTTACCATGATGTTTAATGTCAAGATAGATTCAACGCCAAGATAGTGCAAAAAATTATTTTGAACAACCCAGTCCAGAAGTTCAACATCATTATGAGCATGCAGGAGGGGAGCGCATCGAATGTAGGATGTTTCGGCCACAAACGTTTCGGCAACTGACGTTTCGGCCAGAACTCTGCAGGGTACGACGTTTCGGCCAATCCTAAATGTTGCTATTATCATTTACTTATTATTGAAAGAAAAATATTATTAAAAGAATTAAAAAACCGACGACCGAGCAACCGACCAGTAAATTCACTTCAGTGAACTTATCTCACGAAGTGAACACAAACATGTAAACACAAACAAATAAATATGAGCGATAGAAACATAAGTCTGCGACCTTTTGAGCATATTTCATTCTGAACCTATCTCACAAAGTAAACACAACTGAACGCGTAAATACAAACACGAAAACACAAGCAATTGAAACATAAGTCTGCGACCATTCTGACCGGTCGATAGTAAAGTCGCTATTATTACAGTCGCTGTTATAATGCGGTCGCCATTAGGACAGTCGCCGTTTTGAAAGTCGCTCACCTGATTACGTCGCCCTTATGAAGTCGCTATTATGACTGTCGCTGTTTTGACAGTCGCTATCCGGCCCGAATCCCGCGTGTGTGTATGCGTGTGTGTGCGAGTGTGTATGTGTGTGTGTATGTGAGAGTGTGTGTGTATGTGTGTGTGTGTGCGAGTGTGTGTGTGTGTGTGTGTGTGTATGTGTGTATGAGTGAGTGAGTGAGTGAGCGAGTGAGTGAATGTGTGAGTGTGTGTGTGTGTGTGTGTGAGTGAATGAGTGAGTGTGTGTGTGTGTGTGTGTGTGTGTGTGTGTGTGTGTGTGCGAGTGTGTATTTACCTAGTTGTATTTACCTAGTTGTATTTTACGGGAAGGGCAGCTATGCTCGTTGTGTCCCGTCTTCATATCTCATTTTATCTAAACTGTTTTTAAATTCATGTATTGTTTTTGCACACACCACTTTCTCATCTAACTTGTTCCAAATGTCTATTACTCTGTGAGGAAAGCTGTTCTTTTTCAGATCTCTTCTATAAGTGTGTGTGCGAGTGTGTGTATGCGATTGTGTGTGTGAGTGTGTGTGTGTGTGTTTGTGTGTGTGTGTGTGTGTGTGTGTGTGTGTGTGTGTGTGTGTGTGTGTATTTACCTAGTTGTATTTTACGGGAAGGGGAGCTATGCTCGTGCTGTCCCGTCTTCATATTTCATTTTATCTAAACTATTTTTAAATTCATGTATTGTTTTTGCACACACCACTTTCTCATCTAACTTGTTCCAACTGTCTATTACTCTGTGAGGAAAGCTGTTCTTTTTCACATCTCTTCTATAGCTTTCTTGATTTTCTTTCCGTGTCCTCTTGTATTTCTATCATCCCATTTTATCAGATTCTCTCTATCAATAATTTCTATGCCTTTCATGATTCTGTAAATAACTATCAAATCTCCTCTCTCTCTTCTTTGCTCTAGTGTCTGTAGTTCAAGTTTTGCTAGTCTCTCTTCATATGATAGTTTTGAGAGTGTTGGTGCCAATTTTGTAATTGCTCTCTGTATTCTTTCAAGTTTTCTTATACATTTTTTGTACTTGGTGACCATATCGTTGCTGCATATTCCAATCTTGGTCTTATCAGAGTGATTAGAATTTTCTTCACCATTTCTTCATCCAGGTATGTAAATGCCACTTTGATTGTTCTTATTAAATTATAAGTTTCTCCAAAAATCTTATTTATATGTTTCTCAGGTGACATATTATTCATAACAATGACTCCCAGGTCTTTCTCATTTTCTACTTTTTTTATTCCTTCTTCTCCCAATTTATATAATCCTGTTATTCTGTTTTTGCTTTTTCCAAACTCCATTATACTACACTTTTAAGTGTTGAACTCCATCTCCCACTTCCTACTCCATTCCTGTACTTTATTTAGATCACTCTGTAGTGACTTACAATCTTCTTCCGTGTTCACTTTTTTTTTTAACAGTTTTGCATCATCTGCAAAGAAGCTCATATAACTTTCAATTCCGTCATCCATATCATTAATGTATATAGCAAACATTATTGGGGCCAGAACTGTTCCTTGTGGAACACCGCTTATTATTTCATCCCATTTTGAGTGTTTGTCTCTTATCACTACTCTCATTTTTCTTTCTTGCAAAAAGTTTTCCATCCATTTAAGCAGTTTGCCCTGTATTCCTCCTTCAGTTTCTAATTTCTTAAGCAACTTCTTATGTGGTACTTTATCAAAAGCTTTTTTTAGGTCTAGAAATGCACAATCAGCCCATCCATCTCTTTCTTGTATTATATCTATTAGCCTTGAATAGAAACATATTAAATTGGTGACGCATGATCGTCCTTGTCTGAATCCAAATTGCCTTGGGTTTAGCACGTTGTTTTTTTCTCAATATTTTTTTTACCCATCTACTTTTGACAATTCTTTCACAAATTTTTGCTATTGTACTTGTTAGAGAGACTGGTCTGTAGTTGGTAGGGTCTTCTTTATTTCCCCCTTTATATATAGGTACTATATTTGCTTTTTTCCAATCTTCTGGGACTTTTCCTTCTTTCAAGGAACTGTTTATTATGCTGTGTATTTTGTCTGCCAGTTCATTCCTGCATTCTTTCAAAATCCAGTTTGCTATTTCATCTGGTCCATGCGATTTTCTGATATCAAGATTACTCAAGTGTTTCAATATTTCATTCTTAGTTACTTCTATTTCTTTCATGGGGGGGACTTTCTCTTTCCATTCGATCTCTTCAGGTTGTATGTTCTCCCTTGTAAACACTGATTTAAAATGTTTGTTCATAATTTCCGCCATTTCAATTTCCTCTGTGTATTCAACTCCTCCTTGTCTTAATTTCTCCAAATCTTGTTTGTTTTTCAGTTTGCTGTTTACAAATCTGTAGAATAGTTTTGGTTGATCTTTACATTTTTCTATGACATCTTTTTCATATTTTCTCTTTTCCTCTCTGCACGCTTGTACATATTCATTTCTATAACAAATATATATTTTCCATTTTTCAGGTCTGTCTTTTTTTCATTTGGTCCAAGCTTTGTCTCTTTTCTCTTCTCTCTTTTCTCCCTACAACTTTTGTTGTACCAGCACTTTACATATTCCTTTTCTTGTTTTTGTCTTGGGACATACTTTTCCACTCCTTTTTTATAATTTTTTTTTCTCAAAATATTCCATTTCTCTTCCACTGTTGTTTCTTCTTTGTATATTCCTTCCCAGTTTTCTTTTTGAAAGAATTCTCTTATTTTATCAAAGTTTGTTTTTTCATACATCATTCTTCCTTTTCTATATTGTTCATTTCTTTTCATGTATTTTTCCTCATTTAGCTCCAGTTCAATCAGTATATGGTCACTTTTACTTATTGGTGCTTTATATTCAATCTTTTCTACTATTCTAGGTTCAGATGTGATTATTAGGTCTAGTCTCGATGGTTCTTCTTCATTTCTATACCTAGTGTTCTCCTGTATCCACTGTGTCATTGTATGGTCAGTGTGTGTGTATGTGTGTGTGTGTGCGTGTGTGTGTGTGTGTGTGTGTGTGTGTGTGTGTGTGTGTGTGAGTGATTGAGTGTGTGTGTGTGTGTGTGCGTGCGTATGCGAGTGTGTGTGTGCGAGTGTGTGTGTGTGTGCGAGTGTGTGTGTGCGAGTGTGTGTGTGCGAATGTGTGTATGCGATTGTGTGTGTGAGTGTGTGTGTGTGTGTGAGTGTGTGTTTGTGTGAGTGTGTGTTTGTGTGAGTGTGTGTGTTTGTGTGAGTGTGAGTGTGTGTTTGTGTGAGTGTGAGTGTGTGTTTGTGTGAGTGTATGTTTGTGTGTGTTTGTGTGAGTGTGTGTTTGTGTGAGTGTGAGTGTGTGTTTGTGTGAGTGTGTATTTGTGTGTGTGTTTGTGTGAGAGTGTGTGTGTGTGTGTGTGCGTGTGTGTGTGTGTGTGTGTGTGTGTGTGTGAGAGAGAGAGAGAGAGAGAGAGAGAGATCGTTTTCTTTAACGGAATGAAATCATCTAATGTCAGGAAGAAGGAAAGAACCATACGAGATGGAAAGATGAACCCCTTTGCTACTCTAGAGGAACCACGGAAATGAAAGTGACACCACCCGCTTGGGAAGGGGCAGTTAAGATGAGTTATAATCATTATAGGTTGTAGCCTCCTTGCCACTAACGGGATTCAACGAAGACGAATAAAATAGCCTGACGGCAGAATGATAACGATAATAATAAGTATATCATTCCATACTGATAAAGTGAACAATCTGCTACTGTATCTCACTGATCACTTCTCTAAATTTCATTTAAATTTCTGTTACGTACCTTCACTGTGACGTCTACGAAATACGAAGAAAAAGAGCTCGGTGTCAAAATGACACCAGTACTATCAGCAATGCGTCAGTAGAGCATTTAGATTGAAAAAAAAAAATCACAGTCAAGTATAAAATTCAAGTAGTCACGGTCCACTATGTACAGTATACAATGAGTGACCCGACTGTGCTGCGCGTGAGCGTGGCGGTTGAGGTGGAGGGAAGAGAAGGGAATTGAGACTGAAAGGACAGCTCACGCTGATGAGTAGTCTTTTAATCCTTTCGTTGAAATGTACTACCCCATAGATTTTATTTTCGCTAATGTTGGCGGTTTCATTTAGCTTCTAGGAAACCACTGAGATCTTGTTGTGGATTCGAAAATAATAATAATAATAAATATATAGATGAATAAATAAATAAATAAAATAAAACAGTATACTGAATTCTTTTTCTTCTGACAATATTACAAATATGTGTTAATGATTTGTAGTATTGCAATTTTTTATACTTTATCAATTTGTCTCTCGAAACATAACGGAAACATTTGACATTTGTAGAGTTCTCAAAACAAAACCGTAGTCGAAGCCGTTACCAGTTCAACGAATGGACAACGCCTGAAATCATATTCGCCCGGGAAGACAACATTTTTACGTAAGAGGTTATTTACCCTTCCTGGACTCGGACTCGATTCCCAACAACAACAGGTGATTACAAATTGTCATGGCTGTCTGAGTACATAGGGCAAAGTTGACTTCTTCAAGGGTAAATCTCTTACCATCACTCCTTCAGCACAAGGTCCATTCAAGGTCAGCTGACTAAAATCGTCTAGCGATAGTCAGACCAAAATTCATAAAAGCAGTTACCGTGGCTAAGCGGTTAGATTATTGTATACGAATCAAGGGGTTTGGAAAGCGCAGTGTTAGTGTTGTGATTACTAGTACAGTGCAAGTCACACAAGCATCCGTATAACATGGCGGTACAAGGATATTCCTTACTTGGTAACTGTTCCCGGTTAGTATTGATCACACGTAGTTTGTACGTACATACATACATACATACATACATACATACATACATACATACACACGTACATACATACATGCAACCATACATACAGAAGATGTACACAGAATATACGAACTATTTTGGCAAGTATCAATTTAACTAGCTTCCAAACCACCATGGTATCATTCTAACTAACAAAGCATTAGCAGTATGCCAGAATTCAGAAAATGTTTATCAGGGTAACCAATTCTGAATATTACTTCACTTGCTACAAAACTATGGCTTAAGTTTTGCCTCAAAATACAAGGCACATTAATTTCACCTAACAATGAGGTAATTTTCATCATACGTAGGGATATCAAATAATTCTGAGGGAGTAAAATAATAATATTTAGCTCAAGTTAGATAGCTATTCAAATTGGCTATGAGTGTCACCCCTCCAGTAATGCTAAACTGCAGAGTATACTTTGGATGTTAATTATATACAAAACTAGTGTTTATAAAAGATTCTAGCAGCTGTGATTCATGACTGTTCCAGCCCATTTCAGGCGTAACTGAAATGGCAGTTTGAAAAAAGAACATGTAGGCAAATAAGTTTAAAAACAATTGGACTATCCATGGTTCCACCATTCCCCTCCCCCAATTAAGATTTTTTCTTTGTGGTTTGTAGCTACTTGTTCATACACTGTTCGAATGGAGTCCGATCTATAGCCTATTCTTGTTACCTCTGCTTTCAGATGTAGTTGAACAGCAATTAACCAGAGGCATTTACATATCCGAATACATTTAAATACATATGTAAACATAAATACACATACAAATAAACACATGTACGCATGCATATTACCAAACATGCATACATATACAAAAGGAAATACACGTACACATAAGTATACACACACAAATATATATATACACATACACACATTTACACATACACACATACACATGCACACGTATACACGAGCACAAGTATAATCATACACTTATATACACATAGATACATGCACAAATACATACACACGTATGCAGACATACACGCATGCAAATAAACATGCACATGCACACATGCACACACATGTATATAATTCACGTATAATTGATGCTCATCTGTGATTTCCTCTTGACAGTGCTTTTTGATACACCTGGCTCCTGCCACAGTCACATGTCAGGTGGAGTATAGGGTCTTCAGGAACGACAACGAGATGCTTCGAGAACGGCCTTCGAGGGATTGACTTGGGCAGAAAGAGGTAAGTGAACAAATGATCTTCACGGAAAGTTTCTGTTTTGTAAATATTGGATAGCAGTTTACATAATTATGTATTTCTTTTCTTCTAACTGATTATTTTCTTTTTCAGGTTTAGAGCAGGGAATTGTTCAGCCTCTACTGCAACGACAAGGAGATCCTTGTAGAACGGCCTTGGAGGGAACTAAGGGAAAGGAAGAGGACATTAGATGAAAGGTAAGTGAATTTTTCTTTTATGTTCAGAAGATGGAGAACCCAACGCATGGGACGTTTGCCAGCCAGGGCAGGGCCTTTCCAACGCATGGCCCACTGGAGTTCCAAGCGCATGGAGTTCTGAGCACAGGGAACCCCCAGCGTATGGATGGCGCCTTCCTGCGTATGGAGTCCCCAGCGTATGGAGCCCCCAGCGTATGGAGCCCCCAGCGTATGGAGTCCCCAGCGTATGGAGTCCCCAGCGTATGGAGTCCCCAGCTTCTGGAGTCCATACGTATGGAGTCCCAAGTGTATGACGCCCCCAGCGTATGGAGTCCCCAGCGTATGGAGTCCCCAGCGTATGGCGCCCCCAGCACATGGAATCCCCAGTGCATGGAGCCCCCAGCGCATGGAGCCCCCAGCGCATGGAACCCCCAGCGCATGAAGCCCCCAGCACATGGAGCCCCCAGCGTATGGTACCTCCAGAGCATGGAGCCCCAGCGCATGGATCCCCCAGCGTATGGAACTCCCAGCGTATGGAGCCCCCAGCGTATGGAGCCCCCAGCGCATGGAACCCCCAGCGTATGGAGTGCCCAGCGCATGGCGCCCATAGCGTATGGCGCCCCCAGCGTATGGAGTCCCCAGTGCATGGAGTCCCCAGCGTATGGAGTCCCCAGTGTATGGAGTCCCCAGCGTCTGGAGTCCGTATGTATGGAGTCCCCAGTGTATGGCGCCCCCAGCGTATGGTGCCCCCAGCGTATGGAGTCCCCAGCAAAGGGAGTCCCCAGCGTATGGCGCCCCCAGCAAATGGAATCCCCAGTGCATGGAGCCCCCAGCGCATGGAGCCCTCAGTGCATGGAGCCCCCAGCGCATGAGCTCCCAGCGCATGGAGCCCCCAGCACATGGAGCCCCCAGCATACGGCACCTCCAGAGCATGGAGCCCCAGCACATGGAGCCCCAGCGCATGGAACCCCCAGCTCATGGAGCCCCCAGCGTATGGAGCCCCCAGCGCATGGAGCCCACAGCGCAAGGAGTCCCCAGCGTATGGCGCCCTTTGCGTATGGAGTCCCCAGTGCATGGAGTCCCCAGTGCATGGAGTCCCCAGCGTATGGAGTCCCCAGCGTCTGGAGTCCCCAGCGTCTGGAGTCCGTACGTATGGAGTCCCCAGTGTATGGCGCCCCCAGCGTATGGTGCCCCCAGCGTATGGAGTCCCCAGCATATGGAGTCCCCAGCGTATGGCGCCCCCAGCACATGGAATCCCCAGTGCATGGAGCCCCCAGCGCTTGGAGCCCCTCGTGCATGGAGCCCCCAGCGCATGAGCTCCCAGCGCATGGAGCCCCCAGCACATGAGCCCCCAGCGTACGGCACCTCCAGAGCATGGAGCCCCAGCGCATGGAGCCCCAGCGCATGGAACCCCCAGCTCATGGAGCCCCCAGCGTATGGAGCCCCCAGCGCATAGAGCCCAGCGTATGGAGCCCCTGGGTATGGTGCCCCCAACGCATGGAGCCCCAGTGCATAGAGCCCATAGTGCATGGAACCCCCATCTTATGGAGCCCCCAGCGTATGGCACCCCTCGGCGTATGGAGCCTCCAGTCTTTGGAGGACCCATCTTTCTGCTCTTTTAGGGACATTTTATTTGTCGAGCGTACAGTGTACGCAGCGTATCGTGCGTACGTCCTATGTAGCGAACAGCGTATCGAGGGTACATTGTATCAAGCGTAGAGCATATAGAGCCTACAGCGTTTTTAGCGTTCAGCTTTTCTATCGTACGGCGTATCGAGCGTAGAGTGTATGTAACGTAATGTGTATCGATCATACAACGTATCGAGTGTAGAAAGTATCGAGCGTTAAGTGTATGCGGCGAACAGTGTATCGAGCGTGTAGCGTATCGAACGTACAGCGTATCTATCATAAAGCGTATCTAGCGTACAGCGTATCCAGCGGAAAATGTATTGATCCTTCAGCGTATCTAGCGTACAGCGTATTGATCGTACAGTGTATCTGGCGTGCAGCGTATTGAGCGTACATATTATCGAGCACATGACGTATCGAGCGTACAGGGTATCGAACGTACAGCATATAGAGTGTACAGCGTATAGCGTACCGAGCGAACAGTATATCGAGCGTAAAGCGTATTGAACATGGAGCGAATTTAGCGTACAGCGTATCGAACGTAGAGCGTATCGATTGTACAGCGTATCGTGCGTATAATGTTTCGAACATACAGCGTATTGGGCATACAATGTGTACAGCGTACAGCGTATCGACGTACAGCGTATCTAGCGAACAGCGTATCTAGTATACTGCGTATCGAGCGTAAAGCTCATTGAGCGTACATTGCATCTACCGCACAACGTATCTAACGTACAGCGTATCTAGTGTGAGAGCGTATCGAGCCCACAGATTATATTATCGAGCATTTAGCGTATCGAGAGTACAGCGTATCTAGCGTACTGCGTATCGAGCTTAAAGCTCATCGAGCGTACATCGCATCTACCGTACAACGTATCTAACGTACAGCGTATCTAGCGTGCAGCGTATTGAGCGTACATATTATAGATATTTTAAGGTATCGAGCGGACAGCGTATCGAATGTACACCGTATCTAGCTTACAGCGTATCATGAGTATAGCGTATCAAACGTACAGCGAATCTAGCAGACAACGTATAGAACGTACTGCGTACCTAACGTAAAGTTCATTAAGAGTACATCGCATCTAGCGTACAACGTATGTAGCGTTCAGCGTATCTAGCATGCATCGTATCAAGCATACACATTATGAAGCATTTAGCGTATCGAGCTTATAACGTATCAAGTGTACAGCGTATATAGCTTACAGCTTATCTAGCGTACCGCGTATCAAGCGTATATCGCATCTAGCTTACAAGGTAAATAACGTACAGCGTATCTAGCGTGCAGCTTATCGAGCGTACACCTTATGGAACGTTTAGCAAATCGAACGTAAAGCGTATGGAGTGTACAGCGTCTCTAGCTTATAGCGCATAGAGCATACAGCGTATCGAGTGTACAGCGTATCTAGTGGACAGCGTATCTAGCGTACTGCGTATCAAGCGTAAAGCTTATCCTGCGTACATCGTATCTAGCGTACAACATATCTGATGTGCAGCGTATCTAAGATACAAATTCTCGAGTATTTAGGGTATCGAGCGTACAGCGTATGAATTATTGCAGCGTAACTAGCTTACATCGTATCAACCGTACAGCGTATCGAGTGAACAGCTTATGTAGCGGACAGCGTATCGAGGATACTGCGTAGCTAACGTAAGGGTCATCGAGCGTACATCGCATTTAGCGAACAGCGTATCTAACGTACAGCGTACCTAGCGTGCAGCTTATCGAACCTACAGATTATAGAGCGTTTAGCGTATCGGACGTACATCGTAACGAGCGTACAGCGTATCTAGCTTACAGTGTATCAAGTGTACTGCGTATCGAGCGTAAAGCTCATTGAGCGTACATCGCATCTACCGTACAACGTATCTAACGTACAGCGTATCTAGCGTGCAGCGTATCGAGCGTACATATTATAGATAGTTTAAGGTATCGAGCGTACAGCGTATCGAGTGTACACCTTATCTAGCTTACAGCGTATCATGAGTATAGCGTATCAAACGTACAGCGAATCTAGCAGACAACGTATAGAACGTACTGCGTACCTAACGTAAAGTTCATTAAGTGTACATCGTATCTAGCGTACAACGTATGTAGCGTTCAGCGTATCTAGCGTGCATCGTATCAAGCATACACATTATGAAGCGTCTAGCGTATCGAGCTTATAACGTATCAAGTGTACAGCGTATATAGCTTACAGCTTATCTAGCGTACTGCGTATCAAGCGTATATCGTATCTAGCTTACAAGGTAAATAACGTACAGCGTATCTAGCGTGCAGCTTATCGAGCGTACACCTTATGGAACGTTTAGCAAATCGGACGTAAAGCGTATGGAGTGTACAGCGTCTCTAGCTTATAGCGCATAGAGCATACAGCGTATCCGAGTGTACAGCGTATCTAGTGGACAGCGTATCTAGCGTACTGCGTATCAAGCGTAAAGCTTATCCTGCGTACATCGTATCTAGCGTACAACATATCTGATGTGCAGCGTATCTAAGATACAAATTCTCGAGTATTTAGGGTATCGAGCGTAAAGCGTATGAATTATTGTAGCGTAACTAGCTTACATCGTATCAACCGTACAGCGTATCGAGTGAACAGCTTATGTAGCGGACAGCGTATCGAGGATACTGCGTAGCTAACGTAAGGGTCATCGAGCGTACATCGCATTTAGCGTACAGCGTATCTAACGTACAGCGTACCTAGCGTGCAGCTTATCGAACCTACAGATTATAGAGCGTTTAGCGTATCGGACGTACATCGTAACGAGCGTACAGCGTATCTAGCTTACAGTGTATCAAGTGTACTGCGTATCGAGCGTAAAGCTCATTGAGCGTACATCGCATCTACCGTACAACGTATCTAACGTACAGCGTATTTAGCGTGCAGCGTATCGAGCGTACATATTATAGATAGTTTAAGGTATCGAGCGTATAGCGTATCGAGTGTACACCTTATCTAGCTTACAGCGTATCATGAGTATAGCGTATCAAACGTACAGCGAATCTAGCAGACAACGTATAGAACGTACTGCGTACCTAACGTAAAGTTCATTAAGTGTACATCGTATCTAGCGTACAACGTATGTAGCGTTCAGCGTATCTAGCGTGCATCGTATCAAGCATACACATTATGAAGCGTCTAGCGTATCGAGCTTATAACGTATCAAGTATACAGCGTATATAGCTTACAGCTTATCTAGCGTACTGCGTATCAAGCGTATATCGTATCTAGCTTACAAGGTAAATAACGTACAGCGTATCTAGCGTGCAGCTTATCGAGCGTACACCTTATGGAATGTTTAGCAAATCGAACGTAAAGCGTATGGAGTGTACAGCGTATCTAGCTTATAGCGCATAGAGCATACAGCGTATCCGAGTGTACAGCGTATCTAGTGGACAGCGTATCTAGCGTACTGCGTATCAAGCGTAAAGCTCATCCTGCGTACATCGTATCTAGCGTACAACATATCTGATGTGCAGCGTATCTAAGATACAAATTCTCGAGTATTTAGGGTATCGAGCGTAAAGCGTATGAATTATTGTAGCGTAACTAGCTTACATCGTATCAACCGTACAGCGTATCGAGTGAACAGCTTATGTAGCGGACAGCGTATCGAGGATACTGCGTAGCTAACGTAAAGGTCATCGAGCGTACATCGCATTTAGCGAACAGCGTATCTAACGTACAGCGTACCTAGCGTGCAGCTTATCGAACCTACAGATTATAGAGCGTTTAGCGTATCGGATGTACATCGTAACGAACGTACAGCGTATCTAGCTTACAGTGTATCAAGCGTACTGCGTGTCGAGCGTAAAGCTCATTGAGGGTACATCGTATCTGCCGTACAACGTATCTAACGTACAGCGTATCTAGCGTGCAGCGTATCGAGCGTACATATTATAGATAGTTTAAGGTATCGAGCGTACAGCGTATCGAGTGTACACCGTATCTAGCTTACAGCGTATCATGAGTATAGCGTATCAAACGTACAG
>NC_134777.1:99584607-99587107 GCF_046742065.1 Oratosquilla oratoria
ATTTATGTACATAATGAACAACAAGGGACACAAAACTGAGCCCTGGGGGAGCCCGCTAAATTTTATTCCATTTATGGTGACCCGCTGTTTTCTGTTACTAATCTACTAATCCAAGCTCTAATCCATTCTAATACTTTTCCTCGTATGCCATGGGCTTTGATTTTATTTAGTGGTCTCTGGTGAGGTACCTTGTCGAACACTTTGCTAAAGTCAAGGTAAATAACATCGTAATTTTCATTGTTATCTGACGCCTATTATACCTTAGTGTAAAAGGATAGAAGATTAGTCACACATGACTTACCCTTGGAGGAACCATGCTGTGAATCACGAATTAAATTATGCCCTTCGATGTGTTCTCTGAGTCTATTTACTATTATTGATTCAAACATTTTTCTATAACCGATGTCAAACTTATTGGCCTGTAGTTGCATATAGACGATCTATCTCCCTTCTTAAAAACAGAAACAACGTTTGCCTGCCTCCAAGCAGTTGACACAAAACCAGTGTCTACCGATTTATTTAATATTTTAGTTAACTGGTCGCAGATTTCAAATTTACACTCCTTAAGCATTCTTGGAAAAATTTCGTCTGGACCCGGAGATTTTGTAGCTTTAAGTCTTTCAATCTGCTTGATTACTTCTTTACTAATGCTGATATTAGATAGACTACTTTCTTCATCCCCTCTGTAAATCGGATCGCAGTCAGGTACTTTATCTAACCTCTCATTAGTAAACACCGATAGAAAATAATTGTTAAACTCCTCACTCATTTTTTCCTCCGATTCTATCATGAAATTTTCATCGTCTTTAATTGGTCCTATTCTTTACTTTTTGTTATATAGAGATGAAAGAAACCCTTTGTGTTGGATTTTGCTTGACTGGCAACCTTGATTTCACAATTACGTTTCGCTTATTAATCAGCTTTGCCATTTCGTTATATCTTAATCTAAGGTTTGATTCCCCGTTTTTTATTTTTACGTAAAGTCCTCTTTTCATTCCGATCTCATTTTTCAATCTGTCCGTCATCCATTTGGGAGTATTACTATTTTTCCGTATTGACTTTAGGGGGATAAATGTGTTTTGTGCATTAATAATTAGATCAGTTAGATTGCTAAACATTTCTTCTAAATCGTTGACCTGACTGTTGGGCCCTCGACCCCAAATGACCTGACCTAAGATATGCATATTACCCTCCGTGACCCGGACCTGACTCTCAGCCCCGCTACGAGAAACCACAATGTTTGAAACGTCCGCATGACATTTCGTATTCAATTTCAAATAGGTTTTTATATTATCAAAGTTTGCTTTCCTGAAGTCTGGTACTTGAACGTTATTCGTACTTTTTAATTTTTCCCAAATAACATTAAATCTTATTTCTTGATGATCGCTAGAGCCTAGACTATCTCCCACTATTACGCTGCTAATATGGTGCTCATTATTTGTTAAAATTAAGTCCAGGGTATTTTGTCCCATCGTAGGATCGGTAATCACTTGTTTTAGGAAATTATCCTGTACCACATCTAGAAATTTCTTCGCTTCATAATCTCCTATTAAAGTTTCCCAGTCAATTTTTCTATAATTAAAATCTCCCATGATCACAACGTTTTTGTACTGGGACGCTCTGTGAATTTCATGAATCAGGGGATCAGTCTACTCAATGCTGAGGTTAGGAGGTCTATACAAGACGCCAATAATAACTTTCTTATCCTTGCCTATAATCTCTACCCAAATAGATTCCGTACAGTCCTCTTCCTTAATCGAATTGTTGACAATACAGTTTAATGTATTTTTAACGAAAAGCGCTACACCTCCCCCATTCCTGTCAACCCTATCTTTATGAAAAAAACTTATATCCTTCTATTTCGATTTCCGGAAGGAAATGTTTATCAGCCATGTTGATCCAGGATTCAGTAATAGCTATAATATCGAAATTTTCTACGCATGCTTTACCTCGCAGCAAATAAATTTTGTTAATTATGCTCCTGCTATTTGTATAGTAAACCTTAAGTTTATCTTCCCTCCACCTGCTTTGGTGATTCTTTTCACAGTCCCTCTCTAAGTTGCTTCTATTGCCTAAACTATATTCCGATACTTCCCCCCCTACTCCCATGTAATCTACCCGAAAAAACCCTGTAGGATGCCTACTTCTCGCTCAAGGGATTCAGCAAGGAACCGAAATCCTCTGGGAGACAAGTGCACCCCGTCCCTTTTGTATAGGTGATTCTTACCATAAAAGCGGTCCCAGTTGTCGACAAATGCCCATCCATTGGCCCTACAATGTTTTGCCAGCCTGCAATTCACTGCTATAGCCCTGGAATGCCACATGCCTCCAACTCTACGCCTCGGAAGGATTCCACATACAACAGGAAAACCTTCCCTATTTCTAATCTTGTCTAGCGCATTCCCGGTACCGCGCAAACAATTCCTCACTCCCTAACTTACCTATATCATTTCCCCCGGCACTTAAGCAAACTACTGGGTCCTTACCTTCCCCTACCAGA
>NC_134777.1:99592107-99594607 GCF_046742065.1 Oratosquilla oratoria
CTCTCTCTCTCTCTCTCTATCTGTCTCTCTCTCCGTCTCCCTCTCTCTGTATCTCTGTCGCTCTCTCTCTCTCTCTCTCTCTCTCTCTCTCTCTCTCTCTCTCTCTCTCTCTCTCTCTCTCTCTCTCTCTCTCTCTCTCTCTCTCTCTCTCTCTCTCTCTCTCTCTCTTTTTCTTTTCTTCTTTCTTTGCCGTGGCCATTTGGCCCATGACCGATCGAACAGTTTGCCAAGAGAGACGATACCAACACTTGGGCGAACGGGAGGGCGAAGGGGGTGTCACCAACTACAGTGAGCATTTACTAAAGGACGAAACATTAGATTAGATATAATTTCATTATAAAGCAGCTTTTGGAAATATGTTGCACACAGTATATAAATATACCACTTAATTTTATGCCTAATGAATCCCTGGTTTTAAGTTGCATTGATCATTGTATTTTCTGCGCTTCAGATAAAATGCATAAGTTTTAATATTCTATCATTGTTACTATTTACTGCATAAATCAACGGTGAGAAATAATATGAAAACATACGATTTCATGGCAGTGCAATTTCATATTTTGATTTATCACATTCATGATAACTCTCATCTTCACCGTTTTCTGTAAAGTGCTCATATTTTCATGTTTTGTTATATTCGTTGTTCCTTGATGAAGTACATAGATTGGATTGCTTTGTTTATTCTTTTTATACTATTTTGTTGTTATCTTCACTTTATTTTCTTCATTTATCTATTTGTTTTCTTGTTCATCTATTTCAGCTGTTCATTTTGAGTATGTATATATATATATATATTTATATATATATATATATATATATATATATGTACATACATATATACATATATATATATATATATATATATATATATATATATATATATATATATATATATATATATATATATATATATATATTCTTCTTTTTGTGATCGTGGTAAGTTCATGATGCAGTTAGAATTTCCTCCTAAATCCCATGCACGGCATTGGCCTTCGGTCAAACATTCCTTCTGCCAAGCGTCCCGAAGCCTTGTGTACATTTTTCCCTTTCTTCTAACACTGTGTTCTATATACCGTCCGTTATAGTCTTTGAAAGTATGCCTGTATTTCGTGACACTTCCATGCGTCTTCTTTGCCATCGTCACTTTTCTTTTTCCTTGGGGTTCCTCATCCCATGGTTCCACTTTGGCGAAGTATTTCTTCGACTTGGTGCGAGACATTGCCATGGTCCTTCGGTATACGTAGGAGGTAATTATTTCGGGCAGGTGTGCACGTATGTCTATCTATTATTATTATTTACTTTGCCCCATAGGTCAAACAATATCGAAATAATGGTTTCTCTCGACGTGACAAAATCACCCGACGACCCGGCGGAAGGAAGTATAACACACAGGAGAAGATTACCACTTCCCAATACCGTTACATAATATGTTCCTATTTGGTAACGATGATAGCACAATATAAAAGCTGTTATCAAAAATGCGGTCGTCAAAGATAGAAAAAATCTATTTACCTCCGATGGAGCAGGTATTTCTTAAGGCCGCCTTCTTCGGGTTGCTGAAGATGGAGCAAGTATTCATTGAGGTCGACTACTTCAGGTTGTTGAGCACAATCTTTGGAGCTTTTACTTCTCGTAGACCTCACCTAGTGCCAGGTGCCAGTGTTTATTGAGCTTAATTCATAGTTGCCTCGTCTGTCGTAAATGGCGTTGTTTGCGTTTCAGCAGTGTAGTGTTTCCATTTCCCCTCGGTGGTGACTTCGTGCTAGCCTCGAGCTTAGTCGTAAATGCTCAGTCAGGCGATTTCGGGGAGTACATTCTGTTTATCTTAACTTACAAGAGATTCTTTTCTCTATTTTTTGTAATATTCATCCTCTTGTTTTATATTTGTCTTAGCTGATCCAGGTTATCATAAGACCAAAATCCTATAAATAAATAAATAAAAAAGCTTTAAAGAGTTACTAGAGATAGATTTTAAAGTTTGTGGTCAAGGAACATACAGAGAGGTTTCTGTAAAGTGAGTCTGAGTAAAGTCGTCTTGTGGCAGTAAGAAGTAAATTTAAGTACAGCCTCAGACAAAACATATTCTGACCCTCCACTTATTCAATTCACACAATGTTGTATTTTTTTTTCAGAAACCATTAACACCAAAATAGTCTGCGTCGAATGGGCTCGACTTTTCTTTCTTTTTAAGATTGTCCGTGACTCCTCTCGAGTCGGCACTCCAGTTCTCATAAAAAAAAGAATATTTTCTTACAGAATTTGTTCACAACGGTAAAATTGAATCAGTGACTCCTACTTCTACGGTGCGAACGATTTCTAAAAAATAAATAAATAGATAAAATGCATAAGAGAGAATGTGAACTGGTGTCGCGAATCAAGAATGTGTGTGTGTGTGTGTGTGTGTGTGTGTGTGTGTGTGTGTATGTGTGTATGTGTTGTGTGTTTTGTATATGTGTGTGTGTGCGTGCGTGTTTGCATGTATATACATATATATATATTT
>NC_134777.1:99597107-99604607 GCF_046742065.1 Oratosquilla oratoria
GTATAGGAGGAGTTTGAGGAGGAGATGTAGGAAGGGGGTAGGAGAGTGGGAGGGGCGAGGAAAGAAAACGACGGAGAAAGAAAACGAGAACTAAGGGAAAAAAAGGGAAGAGGAGGAGAATTTTTATTTCGTCGCCGATATAATTCGACAGTATTTCTTTGCCTTGCAAGATGCATGGTCAAGAAGAGAAGATTTAAGAAGGACAGCAAAGAAAGGGTGGTAGGAGTGTAGTGATAAGGATTCCTACTTGAGTGAGGAGGAGGAGGAGGAGGAAGAGGAAGAAGAGGAGAAAGAAGAAAGGCAAAGAGGAGGAGAAAAACACAAAGGAAGATGGAAAATAACAGGGAAAGGATGGAACGAAATGAAAAAGGGAATAGATGAAAGAAGGGAGTAAAAGATGAAGACTAAAAATAAAAATGAAATGAAGAACAAAGAAAAAAGAGAAAAGAAGAAAATGGAGAGAAAGGGAAGTGAGAAGGAAATAGAAAGTACGAACGACGAATGAAAAGGAATAAGAACGAATGTAAACTACGTAGATCTGATCCGACGTTTTGTTATACGGTGCTTTTTCTGACGATGGCCACCTTGCGGAATAACACAGCGTGGAGGAAGAGGAGGAGGAGGACGAGGAGGAGAAGGAAAGGGGAGGAAGGGGAAGGCTGGAGTGGAGGAGGGGGAGGGAGTGAAATGAGGTCGTGAAACGGAGGGAATGAAGTCGAAGAAACGGAGAAACGAAAGGAGAAATGACGTTTGAGTCTTTTGTTTCCCCGCTGTGGCGCGCTGGTTTCGACTTGGCCACATACCAGGCGAACCCGGATTCGAACACAACGGCTACTGGCAGGCAGTCTTAGCACGAAGGGCAAAGGTGAATGTTCCTGTCACATACAAGTGCCTCCTTGTGTGAATTCTCCACTTCGTCTTCATAAGAGGGTCGTGGCCGAGAGTTGTGTGACACGTAAGAGGAAGCCGAAGGAAGGGGAAGAGAGAAAATGAAGCAAAAAAGAAAAAGAAGCGAAAAGAGAAGAGAGCAAAAACAAGAAAAGGACGACGAGGTGAGGAATAAAATGAAGAGCTGGAGGAAATAGGTTAGCTGAGAAGAAAGAGGAGGAGGAAGAGGACGAGGAGTAGGAAGAGGACGAGGAGGAGGAAGAGGAGGAGGAAGAGGAAGAGGACGAGGAGGAGGAAGAGCTGAGGGCGAGAGAGACCCAGAGGAGGAGACTGGAGAGGAAGAGGTGGCGAAGGAGGAGATGGAGGAGAAGGGTGGTGGGGGAGGTGGAGGAAGTTGAAGAGGGGTGGAATGAGGAAGAGGAGGAGGAGGAGGAAGAGGACGAGGAAGAGGACGAGCTGAGGGCGAGAGAGACCCAGAGGAGGAGACTGGAGAGGAAGAGGTGGCGAAGGAGGAGATGGAGGAGAAGGGTGGTGGGGGAGGTGGAGGAAGTTGAAGAAGGGTGGGCGGAGGAGGAAGAGGAGGAGAAACTTGCCAGCAGGTGAAATTTATTTGTTTGAACTTCGATGGATTCAACTCGCGTGTTCGAAAGACTTAGAACAGTGCAAGGAGAGGTCGAAGACAAATAAAAGAAAGACAAAAAAAGAAGAAAGAAAAGAAAAAGAGCACGAACGCGAAGAAGGTAAGAAAGAAGACAAGAAGAAAAAGAAGATACGAAAATGGTGAAGACGAAGAAGAAAAAATAAGAAATGGTAAGCAAAGCCGAAGCTGAAGACGAAGAGAAAGACGAAGACAAAGATGAGGAAGATAGAGGAAAATAAGAAGACGAAAAAAATAATAAAAAAAGAAAAGAAAAAGGAGACGATGGTGTTGTTGGTAGTGGTAGTGGTGATGGTGGTGATGGCCGGGGTAGTGGTGGTGGTGGTGGTGGTGGTGTTCGTGTTGTCTTTGATAACAAAAGCGACATTAACAAATGAGAAGCGGCGGCGTCTAAAATGATGACGATATTGCGAAACTTCGTCCTCGTAATTAAAGAAACAAGAGAAGCATAGAGAGAGAAATAAGAGAGAGAGAAAGAGAGAGAGAGAGAGAGAGAGAAAACGCATCGTAAAAAATTTAGGCCGTTAAAGATGGAGAGAGGAAAGAGAAAAAGAGTAAAGAAGCTAAGAAAAGAGAAAAGAGAGAATGGAATAAAGGGAGAAGAAAGAAAGAGAGGGAGGGAAGACAGAAAGAGAAGGAGAAAAAGAGGGAGAGGAAGACAGAGAGAGAGAGGGGGGAGAGGAAGACAGAGAGAGAGAAAGGTAACAAGGAATGGGAGAAGGAAAAAAGGAGAAAGAATAGATAGAAATCAAAGACGAAGAGGTCGAGATGGTATTTTAAAAAGAAAAAGTATAATCAGAAAGGAGAGAGAAAGAAAGAGGAAGACTGTATCGAGGAAGAAGAAGACGCGGAAGAGTAGTAATACGGGAGGAAGAAATGGTGACGAAGATAAGGAGAAAAAAATAATCACAAACCGATTTGGAAGACAACGAGTTGAAGGAAGTAGAGAGGATGGCTAAAGTAGTGGAGGGGGAGAAAGAGGCAGTGGAGGAGGAGGAGGAAGAGGAGGAGGAGGAAAAGGAGACGGCAGAGAAGAGGTGTAAGGAGGAAGCAGAGTATGAAAATGAGGATGGGAGAGTTATGAAAAGAGGAAGATAAAGAGAAGTAGGAACAGGAAGAGAAAGAAAGAGGGAAGAGAGGAGGAGGAGGAGGTGGAAGTAGGGAGGTGGAGAGGGAGGAATGAGATCGGTGAGTCTGTGCTAATGAAACCGGTTCTTGGGTCCGGGGACTTCCCCGATCCGGTGGGTCTGGTCGATCTGGCCTCGGCTTGCGTCATGCCGGGGTGGGGCCGGGGCCGGGCCGGGCCAGGGGCGGGGCTCGGAACGCTGCGAGCTATCTGTGCTGCAGGAATAGATTTCATTCCCAACAGGACCCTTCCCCGACTTCGGATTCCTTCTCTGACTTGGGAATCATTGAACAAGCCTAATCTGAGTTCACTTAACCTAGCTAACCTAACCTAGCCTAACTCAATGTAGCCCAATATAACCTAACCTAATCTAACCTTACCCAACGTAATCTAACCAAACCTAACATGACCTAATCTAACCTTTCCAAACCTAGTCTAATGTAACCCAGACTGGCTTAACCTAGCCTATCCTAACGTAACCTTCTTCAACATGTCAGGAGTCATCCTGGGCAGCCTCAGCGTCAAACTATCGCTGAGAAAACCATGACATCACCCGAATCGCTGCAGTGGGAGAAATGGATTCCAAGTATCCGAAGTCGGAGAAGGGACCTGCTGGCAAAGAAATCTAATTTTGCGTGCCAGGCAGCAGCGATACGTTCAAAGGCACAGATGCGTCCAATTCTTTGTCCTGTATTTTGTGAAACTTTTTTTTTCATTTGGTTTGTTTTTATTTAACTATTTTTTTATCTAATTATCTATCTAACATTTTTTCATTTTTTGTTTAATTATTCGTTTATGTATCTAATTGTTTATTTATTTATATTTATCTATTTGTTTATCTATTTGTTTTCTCATTTACTTATTTACATTTTATTTGTTCATTTATTCATTCATTGAACTATTTATTGATTGATTACTTTATTTGTCTATTAATTTATTTGTTTATTCAATTATTTATCTACTTGACTACTTATTTATTTGTTACTTTATTCGTTATTATTTATATATCTACATACGTGTTTATTTATCTATGTATCTATTTATCTATCTATTTATGTATCTATTTATCTATCTATGTATCTAATTATCTATCTGTTTATTTGCTTATTTTTTCTACTAGAATAGAGTTTTGTATTTTGGCTTCTGATAAAATCACTTAACATCCAAGTGTATGTGCTTGTCGATTTCACTGGAAATTTAGTAAATAATCGCTTTAATAATTACAAGTATAGAAAGAATATATAACAAGGCAATAAAGAATATTGAATTTGATACTTGGGAGAAAGAATAACAGATTAAGCTAATTTTTTGATAAACAAATTAATAAGAACAAGGCAAATAGAATCGTTTTGGTATTAGCAGTGAAATAAATGTAATTATTCAATATATAGTTGAGATTATCTTCCCGAATCATGGCCTCCATGTTCAGTTAAAAAATAACAAGATTTTAAGAATATACGATACTGTTGTAGAAAATGCACCATATCCCCTCAATTATAGTTTCTATCAATGTTTGTAGCCCTTTCGCCACCAAGGGTTGCTACAGAGATGAATGAAATAGGTTGGCGCCAGAAGGGTTAAGAGGAAAAGTGTCACCTGGCACTGAAAGGGAGTACCTGGTTTATCGTGTTATTAAGATTGTACTGGCTATGGGTTCCTCTAAACATAATATAACCGTCTGGTATTAGTCAGAATAATATATATATATATATATATATATATATATATATATATATATATATATATATAAATATGTATATAACTATAAATACACATTATATATATATATATATATATATATATATATATATGTATATATATATCTATATATATATATATATATGTATATATATATATATTTATATATATATATGTATATATATATATATATATATATATATATATATATATGTGTGTGTGTGTGTGTGTATGTGTGTGTGTATGCGTGCGTGTGTGTGTACGTGTATGTATGCATGTGTGTGTATGTTTTTTTTCAATCGAGATAGTAACTGTAATTGTTTTTGGGCTCCTCAAAGCCAAATGAAATCGACTGACATGGGAGAGAATAAGATCATCAAAGGCCCTCAATTCTCCTTATTTGTTCGACCGGCAATGGGAACCAGCACGTGGTGGTCCTGCGTGTTGGGCGCTGATGAAACTTGTCACTTGTCTCCAAATTGCATCAACAAGCTTCTCATCATCTGTAAGTGGAGCCCCAGGGGGATGGCACTCGGTCTCCTAACCGAGTTCAAGATTTCTTTCTATTACCTTCGAATTTTCTCTACGGTTTTGATAGAGAAAGCAGACAGCCGGTGACTGCTTCCTCCTCTTCCTCCTATCCTCCTCCTCCTCCTCCTCCTCCTCTTACTCCTTTTTCTCTTCTTCCTCCTCCTTCACCACCTTGTCCCCCTCTTCCTCTTCTTTCTTCTCCTCCTCCTCTTCCTCTGCCACCTATCCTCCTCCTCCTTCTCCTACTCCTCCTCCTCCTACTCCTCCTCCTTCTCCTCCTCTTCCTCCCCCTCCACCTTGTCCTCCTCCTCTTCCTCCTCCTCCGCCTTCCTCTTCCTCTTCTTCTTCTTCTTCTTCTCCTCCTTCTCCTCCTCCTCCTCCTCTTCTTCCTCCTACCGACCGGTGACATAAAGAATAGACCCACATTAATACAACATATATCAATCTAACATCTCTTCCTCGAGAGATCCACGAAAGGGCCCACGGATCATTGCTGGCCACTGTGGGGTTGCGGGATTTCATTGAGTGATTATTAAATTTGTACGTGGGCGTGGGACGCCCATGTGCTCCGAGAACAAGACAGTGTGGGTGGAACAAGAGACTATGTTTATATATGCACGACCCTGAGGTACCTGAGGGACTATGGGGGCAAATCCCCTGTTTAGCGATGGATTCTTCAGTGTGATGAGGCAGCGTGACCACGAATGAAGGAATTTAGGGTACAGAGAGAGTATGTAGGTATTTCGGGAGCATGTTGATGTTTTATATGGGCGTGACGGTAGCCGGAGCCTCCGTATATGGGAAGCACCATATATGGAGACCAGACGGTGTTTAGATCAACCCATTCAATTCGGCTACGCATCTCGTAAACTTTTATTTCTATTACAATAAGAAAAAAATTATTGAGCTCAGAGAAGGACTGAGGTTGTGAACGTGACGTCAGCCGATCGAGACCCCGTCTCGGCCCAGGTCATCCTTTTAGTTGATTGAAATTGTCTGGTAATCGTCAGAATAGACATTATACAAATTGCTTCACCGTGTTGAAGAGGTGGAAACAGAGACAGTGATGCGGGCCACTCTACGGGGGTTGCACCAAGGGGGTGGTGCCAAGGAAGAAGACGAGAAGACTACGCCAGGAGTCGCGTTGCTGCGACCGAAGTCACTGCTGGGAATTGGAGAGGAGTGTGGGGTTCGAACCCCCAATAAAGCGAATACGAGACCAGCACGCTTCCGATTGCGCCACCAACGCCACGGAAATGAATGAAATAGCCTGGTGCCAGCCACAACAAAAGGAAAAGTCCCACCTGGTATGCAAGGGGCAAGTAGATGGGGCGCCACGGAGATGAACATGTTATGCTGTCGGCAGCCGTTATGAAAGGAAAAATATTACCCGGTACGGAAGGGGAAGACGATCACGAGCAAGGAACATGTGTGTAGGTGTGTGTGTGTAAGAGAGAGAGGGACAGAGACAGAGAGAAATTAGCTTCTTTCGGTTTTTTGCACAGTCTCATACTGTGTACATTTTGTGCTGTTAGCGTTAAGCTACTTCATTCGATTAAAAGAATACCCGGCAAACTGAAGGGATATGGGAGTTCAAATTAAATTAGAATTCCTCTAGTTTGCCGGGTATTCTAATTTAATTTGAGCTCCCCTATCCCTTCAATGTGCGATCTCCATCTGAATAAAATCGCCCGGCAGCACTGAAGAAATAAGTAACCATAACGACACTGAAGATCTTCAGGAAGAGGCACAGCGCCACCAGCGCAAGAGAAGATGCTACTGCGGGCTCATCTTAAACAATAAACATAATGATTACCCTGACCCCCTTATATGTATGCTCAGCGTCTAAATAACGTGTTATTTAATGACAGCTATCGATTCAATCACATATAAATAGATTTCTAGACCTTTTATAACGAAATAAATACTCGTACTTATTCATCCTCCAATGCAAAAATTTACTATATTGTTCAAACTCCGTTAACTCTTTAGTGTAATGTTTTTAAACATTTGACCTCACCTACCACCAGACGATTTTATTCAGCTGAAGGTAAGCCCTTGTCCAGAATGAGTTAAGACTCAATTAACTACCTCGTCAATGATGATAGTCTCCATCAAATGTTGTATTTTGGGCTTCGGCCAAAGACATGTGTTTACTTATTTGTAATGTATAGGAGTGGAGGTCTGTTCATAGGATCCTGTCTTTGTGTCTGCAGTGATCAAACTGCTTCTTCAGAATTGTTTCACAAATTAGTGTATTGATACAAAAAATAAATGTTTCTTGGCGTTCCTCAAACTTTCGTTCAGTCTTGAAGGGTCTGGGAACAGAGATCCTTCAAATTCGAAGATCTTCATAGTCAATCGAACTCAACAGTAGTGGTGGAACACGTGCCTAATGTGCCCAGTTTGTGTAGTAAGGAGATTCATTGGGTTTACTTCAATATCTCTCTTGAGATATTTTATTCTGGGAGGGCGTCACAGATAGGTTCATCCTTTTTAACGAAAAAAATCTTTATCGATCTTAAAATGTAAAGAACTGCAGATTCAGAAGTAACTGTATGCAGATATACAAGGTTGAGTCCATTAAGACTGCAATGTG
>NC_134777.1:99609607-99617505 GCF_046742065.1 Oratosquilla oratoria
TCCAGAATTCCAAGAAATGTAATCACTTAGTATAGTTTCACATTTTTTGTTCAAAACATCTTCCTTTTTCCACACTCTCTTTCTCCAAAAACATTGTACTTGGTGAACACTGCTTGAAAACTTTTATTCACTACTTTAGCTTAATTTTTTTTACATGTTACCTCTTCGACTCTTAACTTGGAGATTCCTTTTTCATGATTCAGCTTTCCAGTCACAGATCCTTAGAGCAACTTAGGTTCATCTTTCCCCTGTCTCCTCCTGGTTAATAGATTTTCTCTTCACGCGCTCCTTAGTTCTGTCATTACAATACCTTTTCGGTCAGGCCACTCATCACCTTCCTTCGAGTTTCATTTTAAATATATTTTTCAACATTTTCTAACCCCTCCCCCCTCTCTTTCTCTCTCTCTCTCTCTCTCTCTTCTCTCTCTCTCTCTCTCTCTCTCTCTCTCTCTCTCTCTCTCTCTCTCTCTTCTCTCTCTCTCTCTCTCTCTCTCTTCTTTCCTCTTCGTATGTCATCTCATCACGGGTCTGCTCCGTTTGATATTCCGTGTTTTCTTATTTTCATTTTATACCGCGTTCCTGTCTCCTTATTTTTTTACCCCATCAATTCTCTTAGACCTCGCACACGACCCCAAGCGAACCATCTGCGGTCTTACCTTTTTTGTTCAGTCTTCAACAGACTCCATCGCGCCCTCACTTTATTCGCCCACACAGCAGAACAGTGGTGTCTCAACGTTCGAACACTCAGACATTTCTTCTTCCCCTTTCTTACCTTTTATTCCTACGTTCTTGTTTCCCGACTCCCTAATTGCCATTATACGCCGTATGCACATCCTTATATACTAACACTGTCTCTTCTGTGTTGTCATCATCTATTCACTCTTTTAGTGTATCTCCCATCTTCTTCTCTTTCCGGTCCTCACAGTTTCGTCTCTTAGCCTTTGGACATCTTATCGTAAGCCGAAACCAGTCTCCGCAGTCTATCGAGCTGTGTCTATCAAGGCATCCACCAAAAACTTAATAGTCACCTCGTACCTCCGCAAGCAAATACACACGCGTGCACGCACATAGGCATTGTATTAACGTGTACATATATACATACGCATACACATATACATATACTTATACATCTATATATACATATACATGTACATATACATATGTATATACATATACATATATATACATATACATATATATGTACATATACATATACATATTATATATACATGTACATATATATGTACATATACATATATACATATACATACACATGGAAGTATACAGTACATATACCCAGAGAATCCACGTTAGAGTTAAATGCACAGGCCCTTACATTACTTGCTGCAATGTTTAGCCCTAAAAATTTTGGCATTTTGAGGTTAAGGTATAAAAGGAGCATCAAATTTTGTCAAAATAAAGGAAAGACAAGGACAAGAAACTTCCAATTTCTCCTTGGCGCTGCGTACGCTCCTACTGCTAAATGTCAGGTTCCATATATTGTGTTGGTTGTTCATTACTAGTAGATCATTTTGAAGCATTACAGTTTCTAAGTACTTCAGTTTACTATTATTACGTTTCCTCTTTTTTCACCATTGTTGAATTCATATTTAGGTCCTCTTATGGAACAATGATTTTATTTACTTTCTTAAGATGTGACTTTGTCTCCATATTTCTTTGTAACCAATGTGTATATATATTTATATATATATATATATATATGTATATATACATATATATATATTTGTATATGTATGTATATGAATATATATATATATGCATATGTATATATATGAATATATATATAATCTATATATATATAAGCCGCGGGCTTCGCCCTCTCCGGCTTCGCCGGGGGCTTGGCTGCACAAACAGCGGCCTACGGCCGCAGCTTTCCGCGCTCTAATCCCTCGTTTTCCCCTTCGGCCTCGGCCTCGGGGCGGAACCCCAACACGGGATCCCCAGCACGAAGAAGAACGCGAAGAAGAAAACGAAGTAGAACGCGAAGAAGAACGCGAGAAAGAAGAATGCGAAGAAAACGCGAAGAAGAACGCGAGGAAGAAGAAGAAGAAGAAGAAGAAGAAGAAGAAGAACGCGAAGAAGAAGAAGAAGAAGAAGAAGAAGAAGAAGAATACCACCTGACCCCGACTTACCCAAGCGCTTTTTCAAGAATATTTTTAGGACAAAGTGTCACCGTAATACCACCTGTCCCCGACTTCCATAGCGTTTTTTAGAAGAATATTTTTATTTAGACTTAGATATATGTATATATATACATATATATGTATATATATGTATATATATACATATACAAATATATATATATGTATATATATATATATATATATATATTATATATATATATATATATAAACTTTTTATCCCACAGTCGGAGAAAAGAAGACACTAATGTCGAATGTTCTGTATATTTCGATCACTAACTGTGACCCTCTTCAGCAGAATGAATACATAGTGGAAGGCATATGCTTATATACAAAAATGTGAGGTGAGAAAAGGAACAAGCTCAGGTTACGTGACCGATGCTCCGCAGGTCGCGTGGGGTTTTGTGACCTTGGAGTACATGAGGTAGCACATGGCTGACTGCTGAGGTAGTGATGCAGTCACTATATATGTATATATATATGTATATATATATATATATATGATATATATATATATATATATATATATATGTATATATATATATATATATGATGTATGATATATGTACCCCATATTCGTCACTGCAAAATGCACCGTTTTTGTTATATGTACATGAGTATTTGTACACATTACTTAGTTTTAGCTTGTCCTTTATCCTGCCATGTTTCTCATAATGAGAGACGGCGTTCAGAGGTTCCATTACAACTTATCATCGTTCCTTCCACTAGAAGTCGTATTCAGTTAGTTTCCTATGTTCACATGAATAAACAATATATTTTTTAAATTCCTTTTTTTTTTTTTTGGGGGGGGGGGGGTAACATCCGGTTCTGGTTTCATTATTTTTTATCATCATCCCGGTGTCGGGTGTTGTAACTTGGGCAACTTCTGTTGCCAAGTTTTACATCGACATAAAGTCGAAGAGGTAAAGTGAGGTTCCTGTGTTTGTTTGCATCGACAAGCATGGTGACTGTCGGAGATGGTTCAAAGGTAAGTTGTGTCCTAGATATGGACCAAAAGGTCTCCTGTCGGCCTGCTCCGCCTTTGTAAACCTTTGTTTGTTTTGAGTGGCGGTAACGTACAGTTTTGGACAACCAAAGATGATCTAGGCCGTATAAAAACTATATAAACATAACTTTCGTTGTTGTTGTATCAATGTAATTTTGTCTAAAGCAAAAATCACCTTAATTACTAAAGAAATACTAAATGTAGAAACATATGAAACACTCGATAATGAAAGATATGTCCACATGATTATGGGATATTATTGCGATGCCCCTGGTAAAGGGAAAAAAAAAACGTCGTCATTGTTGTGTTTAAATGATTGCCGAGGGTGAGGTCCTGCCGGCGGCTGTAATTTTTTTTTTTTTTTTTTTTTTTTTTTTTTTTTTTTTTTTTAGTCGTCCTCTGCTTTGTCCAGCACGTCGTTTTCTGAATGTCAAGGTCCAACGAAGGTGGCCGGAGGAGGAGGCCCACGCAAGCACGCACGCGGATGAACTCGCCCTTTTCCCGAAGGTGGAGGCTGCTCCAGGAGGGTCTTTGCTTCTCTCTCTCTCTCTCTCCCTCTTTCTCTCTCTCTCTCTCTCTCTCTCTCTCTCTCTCTCTCTCTCTCTCTCTCTCTCTCTCTCTGCTTCTTCCTTTCTTTCGGTCTTTGTATGACACTGTATAAACCCCTTTGGTCTGTAACAAAGTAGGATGCAAAAAATTAAATAAGATAAGATAAAACGCAAAAAAGAGGTAGAGTAGAATAGAATAGAATGGAATACAATAGAGCAGGAAAAGATCCAAATAGGCAAATAAAACAAGCAGAACAAATTGTCGGACAGTATTCTCCTCAAGTGTTTTTACAGCTGGATCTTTTAACTTGGTGTTGTGCTTTATCCAGTCGCCTTTGAGAAGCTTATTCCATCGATCGACTACACGGTTGGCGAAATTGTTTCTGTCCACCCCTGGGGTAAATCTTCGTCTGGTTAATATTTAGTGAGAAAAGTTTTAATTATGACACTGTCACTTCCCTTTAAAATCTGGAAGACCTGTGTAAAGTCTTCCTTGAATGTTTATTTTTCAGGGGGAAATACGTTCAGTGTTTTAGGCTGTACTTCTAGCCTGTCAATTTTTTTTTAATAAGATTTGTGACCATACGGAAACAATTTATTACACATGTGAGTGGGTTAGAAATACTTATAGTTGGTTGATGATGATTGCATTTTTAAATAAATTGTGCAATCAGTCGTAGAATCTAAAAACAGTCAACGGAAGTGTTTAGTAAGTCGGACTCTGGATTCGTGCCTATTTATTGGGGGCAGGCAAACACTGTTCCTGTTTTTAAAAAAAGGTGATAAATCCTATATGCACAACTACAGCCCAATCAGTTTAACGTCGTTTATAGGTAAAATGCTGTAATCAATACTAGATGATTAAATCGGGACTCACTAATCTCTTATCCTTTAACAGAAGGAGGCAGATAACAATAATAGCTACGATGCTATTTACCTTGACTTTAGCAAGGCGTTCGACAGAGTGCCCCACCAGAGACTACTAAATAAACTCAAAGCCCATGGCATAGGAGGAAAAATGTTTGAATGGATTAGAGCATGTATTAGTCATATAAAACAGCGGGTCAACATTGACGGTGTAAAATCCAAATGGTTGAGTTCCCCAGGGTTCTGTTTTGGAACTTTATTGTTCATCATGTACATAAACGACTTAGATAATGTGATTAATAGTGATGTCAGTAAGTTTGCGGAGGACACTAAAATTGGACGCCATATTAAGTCAGAGGAAGACACAAGAATATTTTAACAATTTGCTTGCATAGTTGATGAAATGGCAAACAAACTTCAATATCTCAGAGTGCAGTGTGTTAAACGTAGGTTTCCACAACCCAGAAAACAGGAATAGCTTAGATAACACAATTTTAGAGAAAATAGAATGTGAAAGACTTGGGAGTGTTAGTGAGTTCTGACCTTAAATCCTGGAAACAATACACTAGTGTCAGAAATAGAGCTAACAAAAGTGCAAATGTAGTTATCAAACTCTTATCTGTCGATAATTATTAGACCCATCCTTGACTATGCGATACACTTTTGGTCTCTGTTCTATAGAATTAGTATTAATTCACTAGAATCAGTACTGAGGAGAATGACCAGAATTATATATAGACTCGGAAATTTACCTTACGAGGACAGACTTAGTCACCGTAACCTGCACTCTATGGAAAGACGTAGTGTGGAGTGATCTAATAGGGGGTATTAAATAGGTCAAGGGCTTTAATAAGAGTGATGCAGACAAGGACATCGTATTAAGACAGCAGGTCTGGACTCGCAGTAATGGAATTAATTTGGACAATTTTAAATTTAAGAAGGAAATATACAAGAACTGTTTTACCAATAGAGTGGTTAACGAATGGAATAGACTTAGTAACCCTGTAGTGAGCATTGAAGCTATTAACTGCTTTAAGAGAAGATTAGATAACTTTATGGATAGGAATGATAGGTGACAATGGACATGAAACTGCATAGCGTAAGCCTTAGGGTCTCTTACACTCTCCATCATTCTTATGTTAGCTCGTTTTCTTTCTATGAGACAGAAATGCAATGGGTATGGGGATTCAAGTCCAGTGATAATCACACTGATTTGTTTTTTCTGCGTTTTGGTTAAGGTTTGTCCATATTATTTGCTGTCGTGCTTATCATTTATGTTACCATGTGCATAACTTTAAATTTCCTTGAGTAAGATTTCATTGACCACCAATTTCAGACCACTGAGGAACTCCACTCGTAACATCTTTCCAGCTAAGTTTAAAATTCGACCAAGGAAGAAATACATTTAGTACCTGCCGTATATCAAGCGTGGAATAAGAATTTAGGAAGGCTGTTTCACTAGACAAAGGAGTAATGAAGTGTATCATTTGATTGGAGAGATCGATATATTTTTCCGAGCATGCCTTTATACTAAAGCTACTCGTTAACTCAAAGAAGAAAATTGATCAAATAAAGAGTATTATGTTTAGGAGTAACTATAATATTTATTATTGATGTTCTTTTGAATAAATAAAAGTATTGGAAATTGGTATGTTATAACACATTTGTAAATGTTCACTATAAACCCACTATCGGAGAAATAATATCGGAAGTACAGGAAAACTGCATATTTCGACTACTATCTATAGTCCTCTTCAGCAGAAGAGGTAATGGTAAGTGAAGCGGTCCTATTGTGGATGCACTATGTCTTGCTGCATTGGTTCTTAACCGGACAGTGAGCAGGATATAGATATGACCCCTCATCCAAGAGGAACTAAGATGAGAGGGAAACAAGGGTGTTAGGAGGGGGTGGAATAGGTGGAAATGGGTGCGTGCCTTGACTGGCTACTTCCCTTATAAGATAGGATTGAAGCCCTTGGTATATAGGTAGATATATTTGTTTATTTATTTATTCATTCTTTTATTTATGTGTTTATTTATTTAGTTGTTTTCTTATCTATTATTTTTGTTTTGTTTTTATGTATATCTATCTGTTTATTCATCCATGCAATATAAATTTTTTGCTTATCTATCTCTTCATTTGTTTATCTACTATTTGTTTATTTGCTTATTTGTTCGTTTATTCATTAATTTATTTATTCGTTTATTTATTTATTATCTACTTATTGATTAATTTGCTTACATTTATCTATTGATTTTATTTACCCATTTATTTATTTATGTTTTCATTTATCTATTAGTTATGGTAAGTGGTTTACCAGTGCTTCTAGTCTTGTGGACAATATCGGTCCGGCCCTAGGGATTCGTGAGCAATCTTAAGGGATCGGTGGAGGTCACACGTACGACACAAACACGACACACGACACAAATAGACATGCACGACACACACATTGAGTTAAGTTTTTGTTTTTGTGTGAAATACATATTTTACTGGTTTTGTTGTTTGAACACCGTAATTTTGTGTGCAACTGATGCGTGGTTCATTTTGTGCACGAATGAAATGTATACTTTTTTTTTAAGAAATAAAATTTTCCAGTTACGAAGGGTTCGGTGAATGCATGGATGAAACTTGCGGAGTTCAGTACCTCCATCAAGGTTAAGAACGAGTGGTAGTCTAATGGTCGGCAGCCTGCGACTCAGGAGCCACATGCGGCTCTTTTAGGCCACTTGTGTGACTCCAGAAGCTTCTTACAAAATCACTATTACATCAAAATGAAGACGTAATATACTGTAAACTTATAAAACATTCCAGGCAAAATTGTATATATTATTCTTTAATCAACTTTGTTTTGGGAGTACAAGTAAACTGAACAATATGACTATGATTAGAAATATTTTAAAGTAAGGTATATTCTCATATTATTGAAGTCTTGTAGATTTCGGTTTATAAGACATTTTTTATTAAAATTAAAAAAAAAGAAATGGCTCTTCTAGCTACAAAAATTGCCGACCACTGGTTTAGTTAGTTAAGGGCGGTCTTATATAGAGGGCATAGTTTTCATTGGTGGTGGAAGCGCTGATGTTGTCAGAGTTCTTATATTTCCGTTAGGAGCCCCTCTTTAGGACGTTGTGGAGGGATGATAGAAGTATTAGTGTTCTATCACGTATCTTTTTTCCTAGTTTGACTGTAGCTTGAGGGGAGGAGATGAGAGAATAGGTATTTGTTGCGAAGAGCTGCTAATCGGGCATTACAGTAATAGTATCGCTAGGGTACTAGGAATCTCGGATGGATGTCATTATGGGAAAATTATTTTT
>NC_134777.1:99618005-99625505 GCF_046742065.1 Oratosquilla oratoria
CTCTTTTCTTTATGTGTTAGTATTAAGATTTATTATGTATATGTATTTGCATAGTAGTTTTGTGTGGGTTCCTTTAATGGTCGTATAGTAGGTTAGGCTTCTATGCCGTTTTCAAAGTAGAATAGGGAAAAATTTCCTCTCTGTCCTTTCGGCCTATTTCGGCATTCGTGAGCCGGCTTAGGTCACTTGCCGCCTATAAAAGTAGGAACCCTCTTGCTTCGGGGCTTTTTTCTTTCGTTCGACTTCAACGAGCCAGATCGGCCGTGGTCTCCGTGGGAGACATTTTCCCCGTCACCTAAGGGTGTGTAAGGCAGCCTAGGTATGTACTCACTTAATTTTTTAGGAAGTTATCCTCAGTTTGGGTGAGAAGTTTAAGATCCCCTTTTGAGATTTAAAAATTGTGAACCTGGTGTGTCGTGTAGGCTTTTGCCAGAGTTCTGTCTTAACCCTGGTGGAATTCTCTTTCGAGGGTTAAGTTTGGTTGAATAAGAAGTGTGGTCAATCTTTTCTCGTGGGTGACCTATTTTAATTTTCTATTCCCGTGGTTGAGTACCTTTTGGAATAGGTTTTTGAGTTGACATATTTATTAGGTTATTGTCAATCACCTGTCTCTCAACCCTTTTTAAATTTACGTGTATTTTTCATTACGGGGTTTTTACTATTTGTTAGGTCACATTTCTTGGGTAAATTGAATTTAGGAGTCACTCTGATTTTGTCCTTGCTCTGGCCAGTACGTGATCTGTTTTAGTTACCTTTTTTTAATTTCCACAAGTGCTATTTTTTTCGTTTTCTTCTAAACGTGTTATTGTTATTATCTAATTCTTAATTGGGTTATCTCACGTGAATTATTTTTGCTACTCTGTTTCTTAATTTTACAACATTTCTGTGGCAAATAGGGGTTTTAGTGTTTACTTGTTTTTGTAAATAAGATTTTAAAATGAATCCCTAGTTTAAAAGAACCTGGATATGGCTGGGGCCATTGGACTGGATTGGGTGAAGATAAATAAAAACAAATAGTAATATAAATTCATAAATAATCTGCCCCCTCCCCCCTTTGGGTCGTTCCATGACAGTCCCTTACTGCGTCGTAACACTCACCATTGATATATCCGCCCCAGATACATCGGAAGTTCCTGACCTGAGCCTTCTCCACCTGATAGAATAGAAAATTAAAGCCACGGCGACCATGAGAATTACGAGAAGAATCCCTAAGACGACAGTCGTGGCCATCAGAGTCGTGTATTTAGACTGGGCCAGGGTAAGCTCCTCTTGGGCCTTGTCAAGCTCCTTCTGAGTCTCATTAAATTTCCCAAGCTTCTCCTGGGACTCAGCAAGCTCCTCCTTGACCTTGTAGAGCTCATTCTGGACTTTGGCGCGTGAGTTCTCTGACGTTTGAAGTTCCTTTTTGGTCTCGGTAAGGTTCTCCCAGTGCTGATGGAGATTGCCCACAAGTTCTTGAAGGACACTCGCAAAATCGAAAGTGGATAAGTTGATATCTGCCAAGGGAAGGAGAACGACTTTCAGTTACCAAAGTATTAACAATTACAGGGAGAACCCCAATTACAAGATAAACAGGGGAAGAAAATCTGTCCTTTCATGTCTCCCCTACACAGCCAGTGGAATTCATGCGAGGCAGCAGAAAACCAAGAGCATAGAGAAAGTTACAATACACACACACACACACACACACACACACACACACACACACACACACACACACACACACACACACACACACACACACACACACACACACACACACACACACACACACACACACACACACACACACACACACACACATATATATATATATATATATATTCGTGAAGCGTGGCAGGAGATTCTCTTTTAAGCATATTCTGTTGAAAACGACAGCAAATTCATTAGAAATTAATTTCTTTCTTAAGCTTTCTAGCTTTCGGAAAGTAGATATCTGGGGAAATGAGAGGGGAAGAAGCAAATTTCCAATTGACATTGGTAACTTATATTAACACAGAAGTCTATGTTATGTACAAAATTTTTCATTTATTTTGTATATAACATAGACTTCTGTGTTAATATAAGTTACCAATGTCAATTGGAAATTTGCTTCTTCCCCTCTCATTTCCCCAGAAATCTACTTTCCGAAAGCTAGAAAGCTTAAGAAAGAAATTAATTTCTAATGAATTTGCTGTCGTTTTCAACAGAATATATATATATATATATATGTATGCATATACATATATATATATATATACATCTTCAGCTTTAAGTAAAATAAGGTGACACTGCATCTGGAAAGTGTAAGCGGGGAAGTGGAAGAAGGATCATAAATAAGTTCAGAAGGAGGTGCTGGAAATTCAAATTTGCTACATGGTTTGGATATTTCGTTGCTTGTAATGGACTATTGATTAATGACGCTTTCATCCTTGGGTGTAATCTCTCACTCCTGCTTATGTTTATCCAATTTATAAAATCTTGACTAAGATTATCATTTAACCTTGGCTATATTCGATTAAATACTATTCATTTAAACCTCTCTCAAAATTTTGCTGTTTTATGTAAAGGCTACCATTCTCCCAATCCTGTCGTTGAATTCGTTAACTAAAATATGTAAAAAAATTTCTGGGTTCATGTTGATCTCTTTTTTTGCCTTGATCAATTCTATTGTTAGGTAATGTAACATTGAAATTTAGGAAAAATTTCACCATCAATTATAATCTCTTTATTTTGAACTTTCGCGTTGAACTTCATTTTGGTTTTACTCTTATTTATTTTTAAACCTAATTTGATACTTTCCTTCTTCAGATCACTCAGCATATTTTTCAAGCCTTCTGCTCTTTCTGAAATAAGAATAACGTTATCAGCAAATTTCATGTGGTTAAAGCATTCACCATTAATCTTCAAACCTTTCGCTTCCCAACTCAACCTTCTGAAAATTTCTTCCAAGCAAGCTGTAAATAATTTGGGTGAAATTGTATCGCCTTGCCGTACTCCTTTCTCGATTTTGATCTTTTCTGTACCTTTATGTAGTCGAATTACAGCGGTACCTTTCACATAAATATTTTCTAGAACCCTTAAGATCTGTTCATTTGTACCTTGCTTGCGTAGCGAGTTTAGTATTGCTATTCGTTCTTCCTAGTCAAAGGCCTTCTCGTAATCTACAAAAGCTAAGCAAAGAGGTATATTGTATTCTGTCGTTTTCTCGATTAGTTGGTTCATCGCCTGCAAGCGGTCTAGAGTCGAATATCCGCTTCTGAAGCCTGTCTGTTTTCACAATTTCCATCTAAAACTTAACTTAGTCTATTTGTAAGGATATTAGAGAACACTTTATATACATTTGATAGCAAACTAATTGGTCGGTAATTACTAAGATCCTTCTGGTCTTCATTTTATGAAGTAAAATCACTATAGCATTGCACCAGGATTCAGGAACGCTTCCCTGACGCAAGCACTGGGTATACAACTGAGCTAATCTAATATGAACTTCTTTCCCTGCGTCTTTTAAAACATCTATCGATATACCACCTTCCTCAGGTGTGTGTGTGTGTGTGTGTGTGTGTGTGTGTGTGTGTGTGTGTGTGTGTGTGTGTGTGTGTGTGTGTGTGTGTGTGTGTGTGTGTGTGTGTGTGTGGTACGGGAGGCAAATGCAAGAGTAATGGGCAAGGGATTGATGGTTATTAAAGAAAATGGAGAAAAGTGCTAGGTGAGGCAGTTGTTATTTGAAGACTTGCGGTTGTAGCAGGGTCAGAGGGGGGATTAAGGAAGTTAGTGACGGAGTTTGAGAAAGTATGCGAAAGGAGACGAAAAGTTTAAATGTGTTTGAGATGAATTATTTGAGAAGTATGATAAGGGTTACGAGGCTGGATAGAGTGAGAAACAAGGAGGTGAGAAGGAGAGTGTGAGTGGAAAGTGAGATGGGAGATAGGGTTGATGAAAAATTATAGGGATGGTTTGGGCACATGGGAAAATGAGTGAAGAAAGATTAGTAAAAGAGGCAAGGAAGGCAGAGGTCAATGGAGTGAACAGGAGAGGGCGACCGAGGATGAGATGGATGGATGGGGTGAAAGGGACGTTGATCATGAGGGGGTTGTCTGTTGAGGAAGGAAGGGAGAAAGCAGAAGAGAGGGATGAGTAGAAAATGGATGTGTATAGATCAGTGGTTCTCAATCTTTTTCATGAGCGACCCTAATTGGAACATTTCAATCCTTCGCGACCAGATTAAAGTAAAGAAAACCAAAATGGACAGCGATATATACTCTTTACTTTGGAAAAAAAATAATGTGTACAGCTTTTCTTTAACAAAACTGAATTAACAGAACCCATGAACAGACATTACATAAGTAATGTGCGGTTAAAAGAAAAAAATAATTAGAAATACTCTGAAAACGTGAGAATTTTCCTTTGTCCCTGCGACCCATCAAAATTGATCTCGCGACCCATAGTTTGAGAACCACTGGTATAGATGATATTGTGATGCAAGGGAGTGGGTGGGGGATGGGGGATTAAGGAGTGGTTATGTGTGAATAATATTTTGACGCAGTCCAAAACGGATTTCTCCCCGTCTTCTATTTTTCTGCATGAGGGGACGAAGAGGAGGGTAGCAGATTAAGTGAAGCGGCTTTGCTGCTAGAGGTACTGTGTCTTGCTGCATTGCTTCTTTAGTGGGCGAGATACAGGGATGACCCGTCATCCATGATGGTCGTACAAATGTACATGATGAGGAACGAAGTGGACGACCTTCACTCATTACTGATGGTTTGGTGCACATTTTTACGGCCATCTTTATAAGTTCTCACCCATTTCCGCACCATCCCATCACTCATAATGTTTTCTCCATACACTTTACTGATCTGACGATGAATTTCAGCCGCTTTCACGCCTTTAGCAGTAAGAAAGGGAATCACAGCGCGTATTTCACAGTCGGGGGCATTCTCAATCGAAGGAAGCATTTCAAATACTCACAAACAAACTTAAACACGGTCAGATGATTCCGTAATTATGTTCAAAAGTAGATTACAGTACAGGCTTTCATGTATAAATAAAATTGTTACGAAAAGTCTACTAGTTTCATTTTTATTTCAAAATGGTATTTACTTAAAAAAGCGCCACGTGTATACACAACACACACACACACACACACACACACACACACACACACACACACATATATATATATATATATATATATATATGTATAATATATATATGTATGTATATATATATAAGTATATATATATATATATATATGTGCATATATATATACATACATACACACACATATTTATATATATATATATATATATATATATATATATATACTGTACATACACACACATATTTATATATATATATATATATATATGTGTGTGTGTGTGTGTGCGTGTGTGTGTGTGTATGTATATATATACATACACACACACACACATATATATATATATATATATATATGTATATATATACATACATATACATATATATATATATATATATATAAATATATATATATATATATATATATATATATATATATATACATTGTATATTTAGGGCACAGATTCTCACTAATGCACACTGAGTTAATCACGACAGGATTTTGACACTGATTAATCTTCTTACTAAGATTTTCAAATTTTCTCACAGTAGGTCTCATTTCAAGAGGGTGAAATTGTAATTGCATAGAGGGTGAAATTGTAATTACATAGAAATTGTAAGCCAATAGGTGATTATGATAACTTAAAGTAATTATATTCTATGACAACCCCCGTATGAAAAACAATCTGTCTGGCAATGGCGGCATATTATCAAGAACCAATGTCATATATGAATACCGTTGTACTACTGGGGACTGCGCACCCCGTAATTCTTCATACATTGGGTTCACGACATGCCAACTGAGTAGACGGTTGTCCCTACATTTCCAACAAGGTGCAATTAAACAACACCACCTCCAATACCACCAGGCTGTAATCGATAGGGAGACAATTGTGGATTACACTAGGATAGTTGCACACTGTGCTAAAATTAAAGAACTAAAATTGCTTAAAGCCATCCACATAAGGGAGAGAGCTCCAATTATTAACATTCAATGAAATATGATTTCTGCCATCCCGCTATTTAATTCTTCCACTAGATTTGGAGCCGAACAACAGCAACACTCACCTCCTTCCTTTCCCCCTCCCCCTCCTACAGCTCACCAACCCCCACATGACCAGCGTGGTGCCCCAGCGAGAAGACCTATCTTACCTGACTCCCCCCATCTCTCCTTCCTCCTCCCCCTCCCCCTCCCCCTCCAAGACGAAGTGCCCGACTGCGCAGCGGGTCACGACCCATCCAGCGTTCCCAAGCGGCCTATATTTAAACCCATGTTGTCTGTACATAATTGTCAATTGCAAATCATGTAGCTTTGAAAATTGTGACTTATTTCTTGTAACTATTCTGAAGATGACTCCCTGAAGTCGAAACGTCAAATTAAATATGGAAGACTATGGAAAGCTTGTATTTGCCCACCCTCCTGAAATGAGACCTGCTGTGAGAAAATTTGAAAATCTTAGTAAGAAGATAAATCAGTGTCAAAATGCTGTCGTGTTTAATATATATATATATATATATATATATATATATATATATATGTGTGTGTGTGTGTGTGTGTGTGTGTGTGTGTGTGTGTGTGTGTGTGTGTGTGTATGTGTGTGTGTGCGTGGTAGTGAGGTCAGGATATATATGTATGTATATGCAATGTATATGTATGTATATGCACCTTGTCCAGGGCAGTGGACAAGGTGCAGGGATGACCCGTCCTTTTTGGCTACCTCCCTCCCTTGTAAGGGGGAAAAAGCCTTGGTATATGTACAGTATATGCAATGAAATCACAATAAGCACGTTATTCACAATATATGAAAAAAGGCAAAAAGAAAAGTTTGGTGATCGAACGTTGTTGTCTGTTCAAGACATTTTCAGAGGTACAATACAAACAGAGAACAAGGGCAATATATATATACATACATACATACATACATACATACATACATACATACATACATACATACATACATACATACATACATACATATACCAAGGCTTTTTTCCCCTTACAAGGGAGGTAGCCAAAAAGAAAAAGGCACAAAAACCATTCCCACCCATTCCATCCCCAAATACATTCCACTCCCCTCCACCCTCCCTCCCATATTGGCACCTCCTGGATGACGGGTCATCCCTGCACCTTGTCCACTGCCCTGAGAAGCAGTGTCTCAAGATACAACACATCCACAGCAAGGCCGCTTCATTAAATTCGGCGACCCCCCTTTCTGTCCCCCTATGCATAAAAGGAGATGACGGGGAGAAGTCCCTTCGGGCTGCGTCAAAATTTGCTCACACATACTACCTCAACCCCCATCCCCCCACCCATTCCACCTCATGCATCACAACATCATCCATATACAACCATTCTCCATTCACCCCTGTCCTCTGTCCTCTCCCGTCCTTCCTCAACAGACATTCCCCTCTTCCCCAAAGCCC
>NC_134777.1:99635505-99645505 GCF_046742065.1 Oratosquilla oratoria
ATACAGTACATCCACAGTAAGGCCGCTTCACTTAATCGGCAACCACCCTCTCCGTCTCCGTCCCTTCATGCAGAAAAAGAGAAGACGTGGAGAAATCCCTTCAGGCTGCGTCAAAATATCATTCACACATAATAGCACCATCTATACACACTCTCCACTCATCCATATCTCTTGCTTTCTCCCTTCTTTGCTCAACAGACATTCCCCTCTTTCTCAACGCCCCCTTCACCCCATCCATCCACCTCATCCTCGGCTATCCTTTCAAGTTCACTCCCTCCACCTCTGCCTTCCACACCTCTTTTATTAATCTTTCATCACTCATTCTTCCATGCGTCCAAACCATCCCAATAATCTTTCATCATCCCTATCTGTTATCTCCTTTTCCACTCCCGCTCTCCTCCTCACCTCCTCGCTTCTCACTACCCAACCTTGTGACCCCTACCATACTTCTCAGACATTTCATCTCAAGTATATCTAAACTTTTCCTCTCTGCCACTCTTAAATTCTAAGTCTCTGTCCCATACAAAGCCGTCGGCACAATCACCCCTTCATACAATCTCCTCTTTGCATCTATTCCCAGATACCTATTTCTCATAACACTTTTTAGTTTCCCGAGGCATTTACTTGCTTTTCCCAGTCTACAATTTACCTCTACCTCCACTCCTCCATTCCCTGCCACATGCGACCCCAAATACGTAAAACTATCCACTTCCTCCAGCCTCTCTCCTTTAAGATATACTTCCAGCTCACTGCCATCCTCTACCCTTGTACATCTCAACTCCTTACTTTTAACCACATTTATCTTCAACTTTCTCCTATAGCATACTTTCCCAAACTCCGTCACTAACTCCCTCCTCTGACCCTGCCAGAAGCGCAGTGTCGTTATCAAACAACATCTGGCTCACCTACCATCTTTCTCCATTTTATTTAACCATCTCCAGTCCCCTGCCCATTACCCTTGCCTTTATCTCCCGCACCACCCCATCCATGTACACAGTGAACAGCCATAGCGACATGACACATCCCAGACGCAGTCCCAACTTTATCTCAAACCACTCACTCTCTCCATTTCCCATTCCGACACAAGCTCTACTGCTCTCGTAAAAACTCTTGACTGCCCATAACAGCTTTCCTACTATCCCATATATCTGCAATACCTTCCACAGTGCCTTCCTGTTTACCCTGTCATAAGCCTTTTCCAAATCCATAAAGGCCCAAAGAACATCCTTACCTTTTTCTAAAGCTTTCTCACATATCTACCTTACCAAAGAAAGAAAAAAAAAAAAATGATCAACGCAACCCCTACCTTTCCTAAATCCACACTGTTCCTCACTAATTACTCCCTCTGTTCCTTTCCTAATACTCTCAATTAAAGCCCTCCCATAAGCCTCCCCAACTACACTAAACAAACTGATCCCTCTAAAACTACTACATTCACATTTGTCCCCATTTCCCTTGTAAAGCGGAACTATACAGGCACTCCTCCAGTCCTTCAGCACTCTACCCTCCCTTAGACAAAACACTAGTACAAAAAAAAAAAAAAAAAAAAAAAAAAAAATTAAGCTGGGTACGGGCAACAACATGAACTGTACAAATATGAGTACACTATTTTTTTATTTTCAATAAAAAAAAAATCTTATACCAAACTCCATATCTCTACGATTCACTGTTACGAGATGGAGTTTCTGGCAAAATCAGCTTTGATCTTTTCATTTTGCTTTTCACCACTTTCCCACTCTCACTTACCTTCACAAACACTTGAAAATAACTGATCTGAACAAAGAGAATATCCTGTGCTATTTAACTCAAGTATACGACTTCAAAGGATGTAATCCTTCTCAGGATGTGACGTCACAGCATTGGAAAAGGTCATGCGGCTGCTGAAGATCTTCTCGGGGAGCTTCGACTGTGCAGGCGTGCTTTGGTTGGCAACCACTACATCGCATATACACTAGTGGGCCTTTACCCCTTATAAAGGGATTGCCCGAGCTAAAACACATGTATAATATGTACACATAAAGACCGTTTAGCGCCCCCACAGTCTCAGCCCGTCATGGATGAAGGGACATCCCTGAGTCCCGCCACACTGTATCTATATGAGAGTCAGCGCTTTTAGACTAAAAACCACTATAGTCCAAATATAAAGAGGCAATTCTATGCCATCACTTAGAAGCATTTACAAACTAAATTAAACTAAACTTTCGGCCACGATTCTATAGGAAGCGAAGGTGGTGGAGACAGAGACGATGCAACGATAATTGAATCAATATCTGATGTCCTGATAACCCGAATCGGGAATCAGTTGAGCAAGATCAGCCCCGAACACGTTCCCATCTTGAAAATATATGCAAACGTAATTCCAAGAAGTCTTGCGTAATATTAAGCTTGTTAACCGTGATTGTAAGCATACGCACATGCACAAAAAGAAATTGAAATCTTAGCAGACAAGGTGATTGTGCAGTGTCTGGGCAGTTACATATGTTTACTGATGTTTAGAAACATTACTTCCTACTCAGTACAGTTTCGTATATAGTTTGAGCGACTGTTGGTATGAGTATACAATGAAATTGAGGGTACGTGTGTGCGCATGTGTATAACCTTACATATACCTAATTATAGATCTATGCAGCATATATGCATGCATAAACTTATAAATGAATACATATATACATACATACATACATACATACATACATACATGCATGCATGCATACGTACATACATTCATACATACATACATACATACATACATACATACATACATACATACATACATACGTATGTACGTATATACATGCATTCAATCATACGAACATACATACATAAATCATATATACAAAAAATATAAATACACACGGATATGTTGTATATATACACATAAATACGTACATGCATATATCCATCCATTCATGCGTTTATACATGCACATATACATACATATACACATAAACACATGCACATAAATACTTAAATATACACGCACATGCATATACAAGTAGGTGTACATATATATGCACATACACGCATACATACAGTACATACATACATATACATACATACATACATACATACATGCATGCATACATACATACATATATACATACATATATACATGCATGCAAGCATACATACATACATGCATGCATACATACAGGCATGCATGAATACATACATACATACATACATGCATGCATGCATACATATATACATACATACATATATACAGTACATACATACGTGTATACTTATTCTCTCCTGTTCTAAGTAATTTGTCCATGGATTTTTTTAAAGTAAAATAGTGAAGAAAGAAATCCTTCTATAGTCAGCGCAACGAGAAGTGACCGCTAAGGCGGGATTAGGAGATTTCCCGGTGGTGCCACATCTCCATAGATAACACGGCCCGCACGGCTCACACTGAATGCAGTGTGAGGGGGGCGGGGCCAGAAAATAGATGTAGCGGCAACGTCGCTCTCTCTTGTCCCTATGCCATGCCTATGACTCGAGGAAACGAAACCTTTGTATAGACAACATTGCTTTGATTTTTACCTCAGTGGTGGTGTGTGACAAAAATTATAATATAATTATATGTGGCAACATTATAAAAATATAAAATAAAATTATAAAATAAAATAAAATTATAAAATAATTATATGTGGCAACACAGGGGGACTCCCAGTGCTCCGCCCTAACGGCCATTTTTCGATGCAACGAGTATAGTATTACTTGGCTAAGCAACGTGAATGACATTCTTTGCCTATGGCCTGTTAACTCAGATGCTCCTCATTTCCTTAATGAAATTAATAACCTCACCAATTCTATCAAATCTATAATTGAAGTGGAAAATAGATGTGTGCTACCTTTCTTAGGAGTACAAATTCATCGAACAGAGAGGTACCTCAAATTTAATGTATGTAGTAAACGGACTTATGTAGTCTCTTACATACAGCACGAGCACATTATCATTCTTACCACCCTGATAATGTTAAAAAGTCTGTTTTCTCATCATACGTTTCTCAGAACTTTGTCCTGAGTACATTGGTGAGGAAATAAATGTTTATGATATCGCTGCTCAACTAAAATGTCCTAAACATTTCATTGACGTCTCTTACAATTCTGCAAGGAAAACATTTTACAACCCTCAATCAGTCAAAAATTTTTACCCATAACAACTTACTAGTACTACCCTACTATAAAAACTTAGCTAGCGTCTTTAAATTACTTAAGAATTTTAATATCAATATAGCCCTTAGTAATGGCAATACTATTAAACAATATCTCATTAACAATTCTGTAAATTGGCAAAAAGGGTGTAGCCTATACACAAAATTCCTTGCAGAATATGCAACCAGTTCTACATTGGTCAAACGGCAAAAGATTTGCCAGTTATAATAAAACAGCAAAAAATGTGTAAAAGAAGGCAATGAATCAAGTGCTGTTTTTTAAACACATTAACACTTGTAATCATCCTGTCGCATGGGATAATGCCACTGTTATTACTTTCAACACTAACGTAACTGAAAGGAACATTTAAAGTAGTTTGATTAAATCCACACAAGATACTAATATAAATCTTTATCTAGGACTATATAAGCTAGGTAATTATATCTCTAAAGAAATAGCTGATATATACCAAGCGTAAAGCCAGTTGTATATTAAAATTGTTGGACAGTTTATCCTCACCTAGTACCTATGAAGTGTCCAATTCTTTTCCCACTGCTTACATCTGATCACCGCCTTCTATCACCATGACATGTTCTTTTTTTCACTATTATATTATTCTTATTTGAGCTCTCTTACTATGTGTCTCTGCACTGACGATGTACTACACGAAAGCGCTCTGCTCCGGTTGTTTCTCTTCATAGTGGTTACTTTGTATAGCTTACATACATACATACATACATACATACATACATACATACATACATACGTACATACGTACATACATGCACACATACATGCATACATACATACGCACGTACATACATGCATACATACATGCATACATACATGCATACATACATACATACATACATACATACACACATATATACATACATACATACATACATACATACATACATACATACACACAAACATAAATACATACATACATACATGCATACATACATTTTCGCCTGCTATGCATCCACATCTCGTACATGCACACTAATAGTATCCATGGTATGAAGTGTTATCCTCTGTAAATAATTTCCAGGAAATCATGTCTAGTTGTTGTAATAATGCAAACAGCCAAGTAGGAAGTATCGTTATTGTAAGGAATAATCCACCATTAAAATAAAAACAACTCGGGTAACTGTCACACTTCCAATTAGGGTTCGCGTACACCACGACTACTTAACCGTACTCATCCTTCCTCACTGAACTTCTTGAGAAGACTAAAGAGGAAGTCATGCAAGAAGAGAAGAGAAAGTGGTTGGTTAGTTGCAACCTGGCATTCTTTAACAAAGGTGGTGCAAGCAAGGTTATCATACTAAGACAGCAGAGCAGGACTCGTAGTAATGGATTCAAATTGCACAAATTTGGATCTAAGAAGGAAATAGGCGAGAACAGGTTTACTAACAGAGTGTTTAACGAGTGGAAAGGACTTAGTAACCATGTAGTGAGCGCTGAAAGTATTGGTTGCTTTAATAGAAAATCAGATAACTTTATTGATAAGGATGAAAAGTGGTAAAGTACATGGAACTGCCTAGTGTAGGCCCTATGGTCGTTTGCAGTCACCATTCTTATGGTCTTATGTTCTAAGCAGCCACAACTTAGGCTCAGAACCTTGTGGTTGAAGGAGTATAAACGTCCGTTTTCTTTTCTGCCACACAGGCACAATCCGCTTTCACTCAGACATTCCAGGTCACGTCTAGGTAGTTGCCTGGATGCGAGTCTTGTCCATTTAAGGCATCAGACGATCCCGACAGAGTGTTAAAATACGTAGTAATTACGTGTGAAGCAATCAGCATTCATTTTTTCGATCCACCGCGTGGATTTAAACTCGGGTCATTTGCGAAAGCGCAACGACTGAGCCACCCGGACTTCAGCACAAATCGTATCTACAGGGAAAGGGGAATTTAAGGCAGCGTTAAATGAAGAACTAAATGTCAAAGAAAACTGTCGTAGCACGAACTGCACAAATTTGTTGTTCAGGTATAAGCTAGTATGTAGCATTGAGAGAGAGAGAGAGAGAGAGAGAGAGAGAGAGAGAGAGAGAGAGAGAGAGAGAGAGAGAGAGAGAGAGAGAGAGAGAGAGAGAGAGAGAGAGAGAGAGAGAGAGAGAGAGAGAGAGATTCTTTGTATATATGAGTTCATTATGCTCATAAAACGACAAACCTAGTACAGTAAGTACTTTCTATTTATACATAGTATGCGTGACACGCAGGTAACGTTACTACGTACAGTGAAGCTGTACGGTAATAATAAGAACGTAAGAAAAAAAAGGAGATTGCAAGAGACCACAAGGCCCACCCCAGGCAGTTCCATTACTTCCTACAAGGTGAAATATATTGGTAATCAAGGTGAGGTAAGCTTTAGCGTCCACCAAAGTGTGGGTGTCGAATCAGGACAGTGTCTAAATTATTGTCAGTTAAGAGAAAGTGACATACATGTATTAAGTCTTGGCTTTGGGGCAATAGGCCTCTTACTGAGGGATATTCGAGGCAGCTTAGCTTGCAGGTGGAGTAGTGTGGTACGTCCCCCGCCTCAGAGACTTGCCACGGCGGTCTGTAACACAGGCGAAGCCGTGCAGTCATAATATTGTGTCTGTGAACGAGGACTCCGTGCTTGCAATACCTCAGGAGAGAGAGACGAAAGTGGTCGTAGCGCTGTGCTGATACGCTTTGTGTCCGTTCTGCATTCGTGCTGTGGAGAGTGGTGAGAAGAGGGGAGGGGGCATCATCAGGCAGCGTCAGTTCACAAGCATTTTTGGCGAGATCCGCCTTTTCATTGGCAACAATTCCAACGTGGGAGGGAATCCACATAAAGCTTATGGTAAGAGAATGTTCTTGAGCTGTGATTAAGTTTTGTAAAATGTGGGGGATGAGGGGGTGTTGTGTGGGTTGTGGAAACGAAATGGCCTATGGGGCGGACTGGGAGTCACACATGATCACGTCATTCAGTCGCCGCTGACAGAGTAGGTTAACAGCCTACAGGAGTGCCTGTAGTTCGCAGTACGTAGAGCTGGACGAATTGGATAACCTACGACCAACCCAGTTTTCCTCAAGTGACTCCACATCCGGTGAATAGACGGCGCAGCCCGCGATACCGTCTGGCTGAAGTACTCGTCTACGTAGAAATGGTGCGCGGCAGGGACGGAGGAGGACATTGCGGCGATGTGTTCCAGGGCTAGTTGCTCCTGGAGGAACGGTGGGTCTATCTTTGAAGTGGGTGTGAAGGTGATATGAGGCGGTCCATGATCAACCTTGGCCATAGGGACTTCGATGTGAAAGCGCTGCAGGTTGGTGTTGGCTGCCTCTAAAAGACGAGACCATCCCTCTCAGCCTTCTTTTCCGCCTATAGAATGAATTGGTCCAGCGTCCAGGCGCGGGCTTCGCGGTATCTTTTGATGTGTGGCTTTGTGACGTAACAGGTGTAAAAATAATGTGTTGAAACAACGAGGGAAGAGTACAGGTTCTCGGGTGACTGGAGATCAAACGTGGGTTGAAGAGTGGAGATGTAAGAGACGTAGTTGGGGCAGTACTTCGGAGGAATGGAGATGCGGAGGCGGGTGTGAAGAGGAGAGGGCCCACTTGGTAGGGAGTACAGCAGTCTAAGTGCAATGTGGTCAGAGAAGAGAGTCGCTGGTAGACCGGATGTGATGATGTGGTCAAGCGTGCCTCCTCTGGAGTGCGTGGCATCCCCAGTGGGCCAGTGAGGCGGTGGCAGCAGATGTGCTCGATGAGAGATAGCCTACTACGGTTCGGGGAGGGGGAGACATCTAGGGCAGAATGCAGGGCGTTAAAGTCCCCCAAGTAGATCACAAGTGAGACGTGGGTGGGGGGAGGACAGAGAGATTGATTTTTTCTGAAGCAGAGTAAACATTGTAGTCTCAGCTTCACATTGCCTATGGATATCTCAAAGGTATGATATGATCTTGAAAGTGGCAGTTGCCGACAAGATTGACGAGTTAAACACCATATGAGGACGGAGCCTTTATTTGTACGACGTTTCGCTTATTACAGCTTTTTCAAGTACAAGTTGAGATACAAATGCTTGAGATTAAATAAGGGGAAAAGAGGGAACGGGGAGAGAAATTGGAGAAGTTGTTTTGGCGTAGACCTGGGGGCGACCATTTCCTCAATGCAGTCATGAAAGAAGTTCCGCCTATTCCGCAAGCTATAAGCCTTTCTCAAAGCACGTGCATAGCGACCGTACAAAGGTTCCATTCTGTCCTCGGTGTTGTGACAATTTCCTTGAAAGTGGCAGTTGCCGACAAGATTGACAAGTTATAAGCGAAACGTCGTACAAATAAAGGCTCCGTCCTCATATGGTGTTTAACTCGTCAAGTAGGATATGATGTGTGCATAGCATCATCAGTATTAATTGACAACTATCTACGTACGAGCGGTCCATGGAAATACAACACATCAAATTTTATCTTGTTGCCGCCCTTGTGCACCGGCGGTGTTTTCTGCTTCTATCACTAGTTTATTAATCATATTCGTCACTAATATACTGGAGGATTCTTCGAGTACCCTTGATATGTAAGGTGGTGCAGTGAGTTGAATCCCATAGAGGTACACACATCCGGACTTGACACTAGCGGCGGGAGTAGGGGTTGGGGTGTTCGGTGGAAAGTGAGATAGAGGGAACGTTATGAGCGATATTTGCGATCAATCACTGGAGGCGACCGTAGTGTAATTAATCGGTAAGCTCACCCACCGGCAATTGGGGTCTCGTGTTCGGTCCATGGAAGGTGGCAGCTATTCTGTTACGCTCAACACTACCCTGTGTACCCATTATTTTACCATATGATGTAGACTTAACGACTGTCACCTGATGATTCCATTTAGCTGAATTACAAAGGATTGCAAAGGAGGAGCATGTTAAAAGGAGACCATTTGGTCCATGACTAGGTCGGATGCGAAAAAATATATAATAATGATAAAAAAGTAAATAAATTAATGCATAAAAGTTATAAAAACAGAAATATCAAATAGAATTAATAAATGCATAGGTAGATAGTAAACAAACAGGTAAATAGCAAATAATGATAAATTGACAGATAAATAATAATAAGTGAAAATCAAGCAAATGATAATAAACAAACAGACAAATAATAACAAACAAATAAACAAATAATATAAAACAAATGGCAGGCATTACAGCATCTTGCTTAGGTGTTTATTTAAACGAATCTTAAAGCTTCGAACTGAACTACATTGCTTAAATTCTCGTTGAGACGGGGTTAATTCAGTAGCCGCTAGTCCTAGCTGCAAGGTGACGTCCCCGTTTGGAGGCAAGTTAACTAATTCCTGTTTACACTGTGCAAGTAGAGTAGTTTTCAAGTCGCTAGCCCTTGCGGCTACTAAACTAGCCCCATCTCAACAAGGCTTAAGGGTTAACACCATCTCAATGAGCCTTTAAACGACGGCGATCCTTTATGAACAAAGGTGGTCGGGTTTTGTATATTCAAAGCATCGCCAAAGGTTTTTATTCAGCTGAGGGAAACCCTCTGCCGCTTGAGGGACCAATGCCCTTTATTTCAAACTTTTTGGAAATCCCATTTTCTCACGATGTCTTGCTTTGGTTGGGCTGAACCAGACAGTTGTTAGTTTCCACAGAATTCTAAAAGACATGATGTGTTCTCCAGTTTTGAAGTTGGCACTTTTTATCTTTGGAAAGTTCTTGAATCTTGTCACATATTGCCGCTTTCCACTTTCTCTGCTTTTCTCTCAACAGATTTAGACTTTTTCCCAATGACTTGGCACCGACTTAACTTATTCCTTATGGATCTTCTTTTTCTTAACAACATGCATTTTTTTCCAATGGCCGT
>NC_134777.1:99648005-99733482 GCF_046742065.1 Oratosquilla oratoria
CCCCGTTTCCAGTCTTTTCTACTCCAACAGTGGTTTCTGCGTTATTGACAAATGTGTGATTACATTTTTCACCTGTAATATATATATATATATATATATATATATTTTTTTGCAGAAACCACCGGGAAATTGAAAAAAACAGATACCGAACGTTTTCGTCTATTTAGACATTTTCAAAGGTACAAAAAAGCAATACAGAAAGAAACAATAAATACATAAGAAGACAAGGATACTCGGAGAGGTCCCATGTTACATTTTATCACACACAATTTTGTCAATAATAAAATTGTCCAATTTAAATAAACCCAAACTCAAGTTCATGTTATTTCCAAAATTTCTTTTTATAAAACAAGATTCAATAATATTTCTTTCTATAATATTATTACAAGAAGTAATTATTTTAGAATTTCCCCAGTCAATATTATGACCATAATCCCTTTGGTGGACAAATAATCCACTGGACACTTGCCCCGTTCTAATACTATATTTATGTTGGCCTATTCTTTTTTCTAAGCCTTTGCCTGTTTGGCCTATATAAATAAAATCACAATTTTTACATGGTATATTATAAATACATCCTTCTTTACTTCTTGGGGAATTTTTAATTAACAAACTCTTAATGTTGTTATTATTTTTGAATACTATCTGGATACCAAATTTTTCAAAAATGCTAGGAAGATGGATTAAATTTTCGTGGTACGGAATTGTTAGCATATTTTTATAATTAAATTGTTTGACCTGCGACGTATTAAGAAAACATTTCCTGGCTTTGATTTTTGTTTTATCAACAAGATGTTTTGGATATTTTAAATTTTCTCCAATGTCATAGATGAATTGTATTTCTTGATCCAAGAACTCAGGGGAACAAATTCTATAAGCTCTCAGGAACATAGAAGAAAAAACTGACAGCTTGGATTTTTGACTGTGATACGAGTAAAAATGAATGTACGAGAGGACATTGGTCGGCTTCCTGTAAACGTCAAATTTAAAGTATCTTCCACATCGGTAAATATTTACATCTAAAAATGGTAACATATTATTTTCTTCAACCTCTACTGTGAATTTAATGGAATGCACCAAATTATTTAAATCTGACAAAAAAGTATCCAAATATTGATCATTAGGCCAAATGCATAATATGTCGTCAACATACCTGTACCAAACTGCATTAATTGGAAGAATGTTTGGTAATAACTCTTTTTCAAAAAACTCCATATACAAATTGCTAAGAATTGGAGACAGACAGTTCCCCATGGCCATACCAAATGTTTGAGTATAAAAGTTTCCATTAAATTCAAACTTAGAGTCTATTACACATAATTTGATTAAACTAATAATAGTATGAGCAGGGAGTGTAAAGTCATGTTTCTTTAATTCTTTTTTTAGAAATCCTAACAAATCTAAAACCGGGACTCGGGTGAATAAACTTTTAATATCGAAACTAACCAACTTAAAATCAAATGTGATATTATGTCCAAGCAGCTTTTCGGTTAAGTCAACATTATCTTTGATATGAGTGGGAAATTGTCCCAACAAGAGGACTAAGAAGAGACACTAACCATTTTGACAACTTATATGTGCAAGACCCAATAGAACAAGTAATGGGCCTAACTGGATTATTAACTTTATGAGTTTTAATTAGACCATACATGTATGGAAGTGACGGAGATATAGTAACAAATTTTTTTATCAATTCGTCGTTACCTTTTAAAATTGTTTTAAGCTTCTTATTAAATTCACTATTAACATTTTCTAGAGGGTTCTTGCTCAATTTAACATATGTCTCTTCATCACTTAGTAATATTTCCATTTTTCTAAGTAATCCTTTTTGTTCATGATGACTAAGCAATTACTTTTGTCCGCCTTTGTAATGTGTAAATCTTTATCCTTCTTTAAATTATTAAAAGTAGTGAAGAAACGTTTAGGAACACTTGGAGGGCATGGCGTGGACAAAGCATGGTACACAAAACCCTTACAAATATTAATATCTTGATTTGAAACATCACTATATTTTTCCAAATTGCAAAAACTCTTAGCAGTATCTACATAGTTCACTTGCTGATTATTGGCAACGAATTTCAAACCATATCCTAGAGCACATTTCGCGTCGTCACTCAAAGGTTTGTCCGATAAATTAAGAACAAAATTAGGGTTGGCATCCTTATTCCAACCACTATTATTAATCAAATGTTTCAACTTCTTTTTAAGTTTAACATCTACTTTATGGCAAACGAACCTTAATTTAGCATATATGTAATCTAATAATTTCACTTTCCACTGGTTTGGAATAGAATTTTGAAAAACGCCTTTCTTTTCTTTTGTGATATAAAATGATTCCTTCACTTCAATCTTCATAATATCTATATGCTTTTGCAAAGTAATCCTTTCAAAATCCTCCAAAGGTTTTTGGCGTAGACTCAACAATCGATTGTTGAGAATAGATTTGGGCATAACTTGTTCGTCTAAACAATTCTTCAGAAATTTAAGGCGAAGCTTCAGTTTATGGGACTTGATCAGAGAAGAGCACAATGAAGAAACAATAGGTGTAAGTCCAGGAGAGTATGAAGAAAATTCTCGGAGATGGCGCGTGGTATCCATTATGCAAAGAAATCACAAAACACACGTGATAAAATATTTTTGCAGAAACCACCGGGAAATTGAAAAAACAGATACCGAACGTTTTCGTCTATTTAGACATTTTCAAAGGTACAAAAAAGCAATACAGAAAGAAACAATAAATACATAAGAAGACAAGGATACTCGGAGAGGTCCCATGTTACATTTTATCACACACAATTTTGTCAATAATAAAATTGTCCAATTTAAATAAACCCAAACTCAAGTTCATGTTATTTCCAAAATTTCTTTTTATAAAACAAGATTCAATAATATTTCTTTCTATAATATTATTACAAGAAGTAATTATTTTAGAATTTCCCCAGTCAATATTATGACCATAATCCCTTTGGTGGACAAATAATCCACTGGACACTTGCCCCGTTCTAATACTATATTTATGTTGGCCTATTCTTTTTTCTAAGCTTTATTCACCCGAGTCCCGGTTTTGGATTTGTTAGGATTTCTAAAAAAAGAATTAAAGAAACATGACTTTACACTCCCTGCTCATACTATTATTAGTTTAATCAAATTATGTGTAATAGACTCTAAGTTTGAATTTAATGGAAACTTTTATACTCAAACATTTGGTATGGCCATGGGGAACTGTCTGTCTCCAATTCTTAGCAATTTGTATATGGAGTTTTTTGAAAAAGAGTTATTACCAAACATTCTTCCAATTAATGCAGTTTGGTACAGGTATGTTGACGACATATTATGCATTTGGCCTAATGATCAATATTTGGATACTTTTTTGTCAGATTTAAATAATTTGGTGCATTCCATTAAATTCACAGTAGAGGTTGAAGAAAATAATATGTTACCATTTTTAGATGTAAATATTTACCGATGTGGAAGATACTTTAAATTTGACGTTTACAGGAAGCCGACCAATGTCCTCTCGTACATTCATTTTTACTCGTATCACAGTCAAAAATCCAAGCTGTCAGTTTTTTCTTCTATGTTCCTGAGAGCTTATAGAATTTGTTCCCCTGAGTTCTTGGATCAAGAAATACAATTCATCTATGACATTGGAGAAAATTTAAAATATCCAAAACATCTTGTTGATAAAACAAAAATCAAAGCCAGGAAATGTTTTCTTAATACGTCGCAGGTCAAACAATTTAATTATAAAAATATGCTAACAATTCCGTACCACGAAAATTTAATCCATCTTCCTAGCATTTTTGAAAAATTTGGTATCCAGATAGTATTCAAAAATAATAACAACATTAAGAGTTTGTTAATTAAAAATTCCCCAAGAAGTAAAGAAGGATGTATTTATAATATACCATGTAAAAATTGTGATTTTATTTATATAGGCCAAACAGGCAAAGGCTTAGAAAAAAGAATAGGCCAACATAAATATAGTATTAGAACGGGGCAAGTGTCCAGTGGATTATTTGTCCACCAAAGGGATTATGGTCATAATATTGACTGGGGAAATTCTAAAATAATTACTTCTTGTAATAATATTATAGAAAGAAATATTATTGAATCTTGTTTTATAAAAAGAAATTTTGGAAATAACATGAACTTGAGTTTGGGTTTATTTAAATTGGACAATTTTATTATTGACAAAATTGTGTGTGATAAAATGTAACATGGGACCTCTCCGAGTATCCTTGTCTTCTTATGTATTTATTGTTTCTTTCTGTATTGCTTTTTTGTACCTTTGAAAATGTCTAAATAGACGAAAACGTTCGGTATCTGTTTTTTCAATTTCCCGGTGGTTTCTGCAAAAATATTTTATCACGTGTGTTTTGTGATTTCTTTATATATATATATATATATATATATAGGTTCCAGGACAATTTCCCCCGGAGGACAATTGCCCCCCGTAATCAATTGCCCCCTGGGACAATTGCCCCCTAGGACAATTGCCCTCTAGGACAATTTCCCCCGTTGTCAATTGCCCCCTGGGACAATTGCCCCCTAGGACATTTACCCCCGGAAGACAATTTCCCCCGTTGACAATTCAACTGAACAAGATACTGTGATTCAACGCAGACTGTACCCTGTTAATTTTACCCAAAACTTTATTTATAAAGTCAAAGAGTGAAAATACTTTTAGTTGCAATTTCCCCCGTGGACAATTGAAATAAATACAAGTACAAAGTTAATTTTGTTCAAAACTTTATTTATAAAGTCAAAGAGTAAAAATACATTTAGTTGCAAAGAATGAAAATAAGCTTAGTTTGGTTTAAAAACTTAGATTATACGCAATTCCTCTTAAGTAATAAAAAATCTCTCTGTTGTTGTAATCGTTCACTAAACCGACTATTCGCTGGGAGCAATCTTTATACCTTTTCCGTGATCCTTCATTTGCCTGAAGCTTGTACCTTTCTGTAAATGTTTTGGCAAAAGTGGAAAAAACAGCCTTTTATTTTTGTACGGTTAAACACAGCATGCAAACTATTGATCATGGTTCTCTCAAAGTCGACCATTATGCTGACTGGAGATAAATTAGGATTTAATTTCTTCAGCTCTTGTAAAAAAAGTTGTATATGTGGCTTGGCTTTTATCGGGGAGGAGAGCATAAATCAGAGGTACTGTACGACTATCTTGCAAAGCATGAATAGTATATAGTTGGGCAAAAATCTGAGGAACTGTTTTAAATGTTCCGTCTATAAACCAATGAAGAGAAGAAGATAGCATTTCTACATTTCTATATGTTCCGAAAATTAGAATTCTTGGTCTGCGCTCACCAACAGAGTTGTCAGAATCATAAAGAAGAAAATTTTGCCCATCGTGGGTTCTTTTATACTGTTCTTCCAGATTACGTTTTGCCTTTGTGTCTGGTCAAAATAGCGTATATAGTAAAGTAGAATTTTTTGCAATAAATGCACAATTTTATTTGCATTTATAGTCGTAATAGCAATAATAGAATAAATGCTAGAAATCCGGGCCCTAGTAATTACGTACAATTACGTACACAACACGACACAATCGCTATTCGAAGTAATAAAGATCACCTGAAGTAATAAACTTCGTAGGAGGTATTCAGTAGGTTTACAAGTTTACAAGGTTTACAGTAGGTTTACAAGTTTAGTTGAATTGTCAGCGGGGGAAATTGTCTTCTGGGGGGTAAATGTCCTAGGGGGCAATTGACAACGGGGAAAATTGTCCTAGAGGGCAATTGTCCTAGAGGGCAATTGTTCCAGGGGGCAATTGATTACGGGGGGCAATTGTCCTCCGGGGGAAATTGTCCTGATACGATATATATATATATACACACTTCTTGGGCACAGGTTCTCACGTAAACAATTTTGATTGAAGTCAACTACGCTAATAGCTTTGGCTATTTTGATATTCAATATCTTGAGTGTCAAGATTAACTTTTTAGTCTCATTGTTCAAGGTTTGAACATGATCATTCATCACAACTAACACCACAGTCGGACGAAAGAAAGAGTTAAGTAAGCGAAACTAAATATTTCGATTGCTCACTTCAATCCTCTTCAGTAGTACAAAGTAGAAGGAGGGTGCTGTGTTAAATAGCAACCTCTTACAAAAGGAAAGGAACTTGAAAAAGAACAAACGTCATTACCCCAACCCTTATGTGACATATATAGTTTCGCTTACTCAACTCTTTCTTTCTGTCTTGCGACACTACTTCTGGCCCAGGGCAGTGGACAGGATACAGGGGTGACCCGTCATCCAGGAGGTGCCAAGATGAGAGGGAGGGAGGAGGGTGGAGGGGAGTGGAATATGTAGGGGATGGAATGGGTGGGAATGGTTTCTATGCCTTTTTCTTTTTGGTTACCCCCCGTGTAAGGGGGAAAAGCCTTTGGTATATGTATGTAACTCTTCCTTCCGTCCGACTGTGGTGTTAGTTGTGATTTACAAATGTGTTACTACATTTCTCACCAGTGATGATCGATCATTCATGATTTCAATATCACGTGAAAGGGTGTTGTCATAGGCGATGATGAATGCCAACGATTATAACAAATCTATGTAACAGTACAATAAAACTGTTGACACAAACACCGAAAACTCAAGTTTTTTCCCTCTCTCAGAGGGTGAGAAGAACTATAACTATCTATCTTGAAGGGTTTCTGTAGGCGAAGTTCTAGTGAAGAATAATGTCTGCAGAAAGACTTGTACTGCTTATCAAGTGAGGTTATTAGGAGATTAGGATAGGTCATCGGGACTCCTTGGATGATGTCACTGGGAGAAGTAGGAAAGTTCAATGGGAATCCCTGGGAAAAGTTACTGAGGAAAGAGGGAAAGGTCAATTTGAGTCCGGAAGAAGTCATTAGTCACAGAACAAAGAGAGATGTGGAAGCTCTGGTTTAACTTCTGGTTCGTGATCCTGTGGGCTTGGTTTGTTGCTGGTGCTGGAGGGCATTGAGCTCTGGGGGCGTTGTAGTACAAATTTCCGTTGACACTGGGCAAGACCATGGTGAATCATTCATAGGCTACAATGCTGCATTACTGAACCATAGTAGACGAATTTACTTACAAAAAAAAAAGGCTGACGCCAGGGACTTCTATTCGGTTTTGGTACCTTCCACCCCTAAGTTCTTGATTAACAAATCTACAATAAATGTGGATATATTTTTTGTATCCTGCTCTGGCTGCCGTGAGGCGATTTATCTTGCTTAACAGAACCTTCTAGGGCAGAGTGCAGGGCATTGAAGTCCCCCATGTAGATCACACTGTGAGACGTGAGTGGGGGGAGGACGGAGAAATTGATTTTTCCTGGAGCAGAGTAAACATTGTAGAGTCTCAGCTTCCCTTTGCCTATGGATATCTCAAAGGTATGATATGATGTGTGCATGGCATCATCAGTATCAATTGACAACTATCTCCGTACGAGCGGTCCATGGAAATATAACACATTAGATTTGATCTTGTTGCAGCCCTTGTGCACAGGCGGTGTTTCCTGCTTCTATCACTAGTTTACTAATCATATTCGTCACTAATATACTGGAGGATTCTTCAAGTACCCCTGATATGTAAGGTGGTGCAGTGAGTTAGATCCCATAGAGGTATACACACCCAGACTTGATACTGGCGGAGGGAGTAGGGGTTGGGGTGTTTGGTGGAAAGTGAGGTAGAGGGAAAGTTATGAGTGATATTTGCGATTAATCACTGGAGGCGACAGTAGTGTAATTAATCGGTAAGCTCACCCACCGGCAATTGGGGGTCTCGTGTTCGGTCCATGAAGGGTGGCAGCTATTCTGTTACGCTCCTTACCTTAACGCTACCCTGTGGGTGCCGGTTTAGTATGTGGCCTACCTCTTTGAAACTGGTTTAGTATGTGGCCTACCCTATTTGAATGTGTCCTACCTCAGGAAAATTTTGAAACAAACAACAATACTTTGAAAATGTTTTCATTTAATAATTAAAAAGCAATTTATTAACAAGTCATACAAAAATTTCTCGGATATCCTGCAAAATGCATAAAAATAAGTCGCCATCAGGTCCCTTTGAATACCGCCAGCAGTATTCATCAAGATGCCCTTGGAAGTGATGAAAAGGGACTCCACGCTTTTTCTTCAGAATGTCTATTTTACTTTCCAACCACGATCTTTCAATTTTTTGAGTATGAACGCCAGTAGCTGAATCAACATAGTGGTGTTGATGGTTAACGGTCGCATGACGAAATCCTACTTGCTGTAGTTGACGATAAGCGGCCCACTCATCGGAGTGGATTACCGAACCAACTTCCACTTCCCTTTGGATGATTGGTATAAGGGTTTCTGCATTTCGCTTCTCCACATAGAAGTACCTCACATCTCGTCCTTGAATCAACCCGAACACCCATGGACCATCGATTCTCCGTCCATGATTGCGATTATTCTCAGCAATTTCATCTTCATCTTCTTCTTCTGGTGCATGATCACCGTCTAACATGCGACCTCTATTGTACTTTCTGCGACCAGCAAAGCGTGCCTCATCTATTTGTACTGGTGAAAAGTCAGTGCCCTTCATCTGACCCCTCTTTTCAACAGAAACTATTGCAGAGCACACTTCACGGCAATAATTGAACCAGTCTACTATTGTTGGTTTAGACCTTCCTGTAATACTTTGCACTGTCTCCACTCCCATTCCAAGGGTCCACAGGTAAACCAACTCTAAAATTTGGTACAATGACAGGCTGCTATTTAACTTACCATTGAGATCTGTATAAGCGAAAAACTTATTCCCAGTTCGAGTACATTTGGTTGCCTGGCACCCTTTTCGTTTGCATCTCCAGACCATTCTTTCTTGTCCACGGGATTTTTTGTTTGCTAGTCTCATGGGACCATCACACTTCTCACATATATGTTGTTCTTGTAGGACACCCTTTTTTCGTAAAAATGACGTTGTACTTTCATCACTAGCAGCAATTGTCAAATAAAATTCTCTGAGCAACATCTCTGGATGGGTAAGGTTAACTGCAAAGAAATATGAAAAATTATGAAAAATATAAACAAATAATTAGAATATAGCAACAAGTTTAAACTAGTAAGTTACACTTTAAAAAACAACATTAAACGTAATGGTAAAATTTGAAAAACGTACCTCTGTTAAACAGTGATGACAAAGGAATCACAGACGGAGAACTGTTATTACTTAAAGATTACAAACTATATATACTGCAAAGCTTGGCGCGTTCCTCGGTGCGTCGAATAGGTAGGCCACATAATATACCAGAGAAAAAAAAATCGTAGGCCACATCAAAAAGGTAGGCCACATACTAAACCGGCACCCCTATGGTCCGGCAATCTGAACATCATCCAAGTTGTGGAGCTATATAACCTTACGACCACACTCGGAGCCAGTGTGCCCGTTGATGACTTGTAGGGTCTTCTGTCGGAGTTCTTCCACCGAGCACGATTTCTTGTGAAGGTCTTTGTTGATGCCGACGTTCAGGGTGATCTTTTCCCACGGTGGTGGTTGGAAAGTCTTCAATTTTTCAATAGCCCACAGTGGCACTGAATACTGCTCGCACAAGGATCGAATCCTGATGGAAAAGGGATTAAGGCTGGAGTTGGTCAAATGCTCGTATTGGGATGCCGCCAGCTTGCAGGGATATCGTGGAATACGAAGCACTTTGGCGGTGTAGCGGAGTGTTAGAAGTTCGCGCCTGTAGTGGAAGAGGGAACATTGGCTTCAACTTCCAGCCTCTCGACTCTTGTGCAGTGTAATGCTTCAAGCACAAGTCGCAGGCTTTTGTTTTGGATGGTGCCCAGGTGTTGTAACGTGGTTGTTGTTGCCGAACTCATAAATTATTAGCAAAGATATCCTATCTGTTCCCCAATTTGTGCCCGTTAGTTTCCGCAGCAAATTAAGTCTCTTGTTGCATGCATCAACTAGGTACTTTACATGGACCTTCCAGTTGAACCAGGAGTCCAGTTTCGGGCCAAGGAAAAAGGTTGAATTTTGTACTGGGATAGGATTTCCATGTACGTAATTGCAGATTGATTTCTGCCTGGGCTCTGTGTGAAAATACAACCACTGTTGACTTTACTTCCGAAAACTCAAACCCCCATTCGTCGGACCATTCCTGGAGCGAGTCCAGGGCAAGTTGTACGCGAGAGCCGGAAAAACTAGCGTTCGATGAGGAGTGCCAGATTCCGACGTCGACAGCGTATAATGAGTATTTAAGGTTCCGGGGTGAAGCAGGTAGAATATCGTTAATAAACAACATAAATAATATAGGGCTCAACACACTTCTCTATGATACGCCATTTTCTTGTATGCATACTGATCAAAAGCAACCTTGAATTTTGACGGAGAATGTTCGCTCTAGTAAAGAGTTTTTAATGAAAGAGATATTCCTTCAAGGCCTAGTGCATAGAGTTTTTCGAGGACACCACATCTCCACGTCATGTCGTGGCTTTTTTCTAAATCTAAGAAGCAAGCTACAAGGAAATCTTTCTTCTCGAAACTTGAAAGAATATCATGCTCTAAGTTGACCAAATGGTCGAGACTACTTCGATATTTCCTGAAACACATTGGGCAGGAACTATTTAATTTTGAGAGTCGAGTATGTATTTTAATCTGTTATTGAGCATACGTTCTACTTTGCATAAGCAGTTGGTAAGCGTTATAGGGGGATAAGAGGAAGGACTCTTTGGGTCCTTTCCCTTTTTGAGAATAGGTATGACGTGGGCATGTCTCCATGTTTCTGGGAAGTCGTGATTAATCCAAATTTCGCTGTACAGCTCCAGTAATTTGTTGAACGAGATTGAATTTAGATATTGCAGCATCTCATACCTAATCTCATCCGGGCCAGCAAAGGTCCCTCTACACGAGCTTAAAGCCTGTGTAGTTGGAAGGGAGTATTGTATTTGTGGTGTGTATGTGTGCGGAAGATCAGTGGCTCTGCTTCCAGTCTTTCTTTATGCTGTAGGAATATTGATGAATAATTATCTGTATCGCTTGTTTGTGTAAATGTATCTGCTATTGTGTTTGTGATGTCGGTGGGCGTATCTATAAATATGGTTCCTATCGTCAAAGTCTTTATGGTAGATGCATGCTTGCCGTCAATTCTTTGGACGGCTGACCAAAGCTGTGTTAGAGGGGTGTCCATGTTAATTCTCGAAATAAAATCACGCCAAGACTTTAGCTTGGACTGTTTAATGATTTTATGGTCCTCTGCTTGCGCATTTTTAAAAGTAATCGAATTGAGTAAAAATGGGTTATTTTTAAAAGTTCGGTAAACCCTATTCCGCTTGCAAAGTGCTTTTCTGCAGTCTGATGTCCACCAAGGAACTCTATGCTTGTGAAATACCGAGGTCTTTGGTATGTGCTTATGCCCTGAATTCCAAATGGATAGTGTTAAATTGACTACTTTGTCATCTATATTGTTCCTTGTGGTGTTGACGTTAGTAGTACGCCGATACATTTCCCAGTTGGCTTTCGTAATGATGAATTTGGGACAGGGAGGGGGTGGGTTGTCTCCATAGGCTGGAGCAGCCTTAACGTGGTCGCCCCCTATTTTTAGGATGACTGGAAAATAATCGCTGAGTATGGTGTCGTCATGCGTAGTCCATACTATGTCGTCAGACATAGTATGGAGATGATATGGATAAAGCAATGCATGAAAAAGTTCCCTTAGCATTGTCTGCACGAGTGGGATCGCCAGTGTTTAGGAGGACCAGGTTGTTGATGTTCAGAACTGCCTCCATCTACTCCCCTCGAGCACATGTTCTATCACTCCCTCACATGTGATGGTGGGAGTTAAAGTCTCCGACTATGAGTTTATGGTGGGGCAGCTGTCTTGTAAAGTTATTTACCTCCTGTAGCGGAAATGGTTGATCGGGAGGTAAGTTTATGGAGCAGATGGAGGCAAGTATATTCTGTATTTTAGTTTTGAGTGACTACCTCCAAGGTTGTGAATAGTGGCACCTTCGCTTGGGGAAGGCAGTCGCTGACAGCAACCAGGGCCCCGACAAGGGGAGGGGCAGGGGAGGGGGCAATGCCCCAGGGCGGCACATTTTTGGGGGGCGGCACTTTTGGTGAGAAGAAGCTAAAGCAAATTCGCCCTAATGTACTTCTTATGCATGATTTATTTATCATGAGTTGTGTGTATGAATGATGTGTGTATAAACGTTGTTTTGTGGATGAATGTTACATGTGAATCGTGCTAGTGACCATCAGATGTGGAAGGTGGTGGTAGTGGTAGTGTGTGTGTGGGGGGGCGGGGGCACTTTTCGACTCGCCCTGACAGCAACAGCGACCTCCCCCCCACCCTCCAGGCACAAACGTGTCCTTCCTATAGATGGTAAAGTTTTTCAGCTCTAATTGAACACTGGGATTCAGGAATGTTTCCTGTAGACATATAACTGAGGGGTTGATTATAGAGTTGAAAATAGATAGGTCATTTACTTTACTTCTAACACCTCGGCAATTCCACTGGATGATTTTTTTTCTATATTTCATTTATTTATTTATGTATTTATTTATTTATTTATTTATTCATTCATTCATGCATTCATGTATTAATTTATTTTATTTGGATACATTTCTTCCTTTCTTGGCCTTAGTGGGAGAGGTGTGTTTTGCCACCGAAGCTCGGACTGAGCTGGATATCGGGCTTAATAGTCATAGTCGTTTGCAGGAGCCGGAACATCCTCTTCCACATGTATAGGCACACGTAGTGGAAGGCCTGGGATAGTCAGGGAAGGAAGGTGCGAGTGCCTGGTTTGTCTGGACCTTAAATCCAGGAAACAGTGCATTAGAGCCAGGAATAGAGCTAACAGAGCATTAGATTTTATTGCTAGGACAGTTACGAATAAAAGTGCAGAAGTAGTTATCAAACTATCTGGCGTTAACTAGACTCATCCTTGACTATGCGGTACAGTCTTGGTCTCCGTCCTATAGAATGGATACCAATTCACTAGAATCGGTGTGGGGGGAGAATAACCATAATGTTACATGGTTCAAGACACTGAGTGCGGAGTGATCTAATAGAGGTGTTCAAGTGGATCAAGGGTTTTAACAAGGGTGGTGCAGACGAGGTTCTCATGTTAAGACAACAGGGCAGGACTCGCAGTAATGGATTTGACTTGGACAAATTTAGATTTAATTAAGAAGGAAATAGGCAAGAACTGGTCTACCAACCGCTGAAACTATTGGTTGTTTTACGGAAAGGTTAGATAACTTTATGGATGAAGATGATAGGTGGTAATTACAAAGGATTACAAAGGCGGAGCATGCCGACAGGAGACCTTTTGATCCATATCTAGGTCGGCTGCAAAAAAAAAAAAAAAAAATCATATTAATAATAAAATAATAAATAAAAACTATAATAATGTAAATAACAAATGAAATACATAAATAAATGCATAGGTATAGTTAAAATAATAAACAAACAGGTAAATAGTAAATAATAATAAATTGATATATAACTAATAATAAATGAAAATCAGACGGACAAATGATAACAAAACAAAAACAAATAATATAAGATAAATTATAATCATTACAGCATCTTACTTAGGTATTTATCTAAATGATTCTTAAAGCTTCGAACTGAACTACATTGCACTACCTGTGCAGGAAGTTTATTCCATTCATTAACTACACGGTTGGCAAAGTTGTTTCTACCTACTTCCAAATTGAATCTATTTCCGGACAGTTTGAGACCATTGTTTCTTGTCTGATTCTCATTCAATGTGAAAATTTTGTCAATTTTGATGTTGTCAATTCCCTTTAAAATCTTAAAGACCTGTATCAAGTCACCTCTGAGTCTACGCTTTTTTAGGGAAAACAGATTCATGTGCTTTAGTCGATTTTCGTATGATTTATTTTTGATATTTGGAATCAGTTTTGTGGCTCGCCGTTGTACTCTTTCCAGTCTGTCAATGTCTTTAACGAGATTCGGTGACCACACGGCAACAGCATACTCCAAATGCGGACGAACTAACGATTTATATAGCTTGTTAATGAGTGATGGACTTTTGAAATCAAAAGATCGCGCAATCAGTCCTAGAATCTTATTTGCTTTCTCAGAGGCTGAAATACACTGCTTGGATGATTTGAGGTCGTTACTGATAATTACGCCGAGATCTTTTTCACTATCCACTTTTGTTAACGAATTTCCAAATAACTTGTAATCGTACTTACTGTTATTTTTACCTATGTGCATTACCTTGCATTTACTTGTGTTAAATTTCATTAGCCACTTTTCAGACCATTGCTGTAATTTATCTAAATCTTCTTGGATATCTAATTGGTTTGAGTGATCATTTGCCACTCCGCACAGTTTTGCATCATCAGCAAATTTGGAAACAGTAGATTTTAGTCCATGGTCAATATCATTTATACATACTATGAATAGAAGTGGCCCAAGAACGGAACCCTGAGGAACTCCACTTGCAACATTTTTCCATCCAGAAGTTTTTCCATTTAAAACAACTCTGTTTTCGACCATTTAACCAATCACTAGTCCAACCTAACAGGCTACCAACCGCTGAAACTATTGGTTGTTTTAAGGAAAGGTTAGATAACTTTATGGATGATGATGATAGGTGGTAATGGACATGGAACTGTCTAGTATAGGCTTCATAGTCTCTTGCAGTTTCCTTTTTTCTTATACTCTGAATGACGGGCGTGGCCTGAGTGACGACGTGCCCTCACCGACGGCGGAGCGCAAGCACTTTATCTCTCAACTTTTACTTGATTTAAATCGTATCGATGATATATTTTCTGATATTAACTAAATAGTTTACTTAATTTTATAATATGAAAATTAGTGATGTACACTAATAAAATTATACTTAATATCTTTCATGTTTTACGTGACGTCATGAATATGGCTACCCCCATGTTTAGGGTAAACAGAGCTGGTAGTCTATGGACACTTTTCAGACCTCGACTCGTTGGTGATGTGAATGATACAGTTAACCAGTCCTTAAGGGCCAGGATTAGATGTTCTTCCAATTACACTAATGGTAAGGTTTAGCACATTGAAAAGTCAATATTATCCCCCCAAAGATGTAAGTAGGCCTCCCGTACCGGTATAAACTCAGGGCTCATGTATAAAAACATATATCATGGTTGATTTTACGAGTGCTTTCATATAATGATTCGATATTTTTTTTACCAGCTCCACTTTCGTCTTGTCATGCCCATTAATATATTAGACTGCAGATCAGCCATCATTATTATCATATGTTAGAACAGCATTTCCCAAACTGGGGGGAATTTCCCCCAGGGGGGAAATTTGAAGCTACCAGGGGGGAAATAATCACACTGCCTCGTAGCAATATAGAAAATCTCAGATGGGTTTTCTCATGCTTGAGAGAGAGGGAGAGAGAGAGAGAGTGTATGTCTGTTGTAGATGCTTATCAGTATATTTGTACATTTTAAAATAAATTAGTAAATAGTTACAGTGTGTTTTGACTACTCTTTCTCTCGTACCCACGAAGGGGGAAATCTGGGTGGTTGAACTGGTTGTAGGGGGAAATGACGGAAAAAAGTTAGGGAACCACTGTGTTAGAACGACCATATTTCCATACATGATCCTGCCATTATGATTATTTTATGATATTATGAGTACATTTGATTTGACTTTTTGAAGGCAAATTCTTTTGACTTTAAACATTTCACATTTCTTCCATTTCACATTTCTTCCACTGGAAAAGCTATGTAGAGAGAAATTGGGGGACAATTTATAGTAATAGTTTCACCCAACCATAGAATTTGATCACATGACTGTTTTGTAAGCCTATAGAATATCCTGATACATAAATGGAATGTATTACAAGTTCATAATACAAGGTAATATCTTTGCAGAAATTACTTAGGTGAATACCAAACTCGATTGACAAAATCTTGTGTTTCAAAGGGCTGGAACTGTCATCGACATTGCCATTGGTGATGCCTCTACAGAATTTGGTGTGGCTATTGTCACATGATTTGTATCAGTAGATGACAAAACATGCTGAAGGAGTTTGGATTTGTTGGTTATAGGTCTTGTTTTACTTTAAACTGGCATTGGAAAAGTTTTGATTCCTGTTAACCTGTTAATTGAATATGCAAGTTCTTTTGGGGTTTCCCTCATGGTACATATAATGACTGATTTCAACTAACTAGTTAATGAATGGAATAAACTTCCTGCACAGGTAGTGCAATGTAGTTCAGTTCGAAGCTTTAAGAATCATTTAGATAAATACCTAAGTAAGATGCTGTAATGATTTTAATTTATCTTATATTATTTGTTTTTGTTTTATCATTTTCTGTCTGATTTTCATTTATTATTAGTTATATATCAATTTATTATTATTTACTATTTACCTGTTTATTTATTATTTAAGTATACCTATGCATTTATTTATGTATTTTATTTGTTATTTACATTATCATAGTTTTTATTTATTATTTTATTATTAATATGATTTTTTTTTCCGCATCCGACCTAGATATGGATCAAAAGGTCTCCTGTCGGCATGCTCCGCCTTTGTAATCCTTTGTAACAATTCACAGATGAGCCTTTTGTGGCTTTTGATCATCTGCTGGCAAGAAGACGTAAAGAGGCACAGAGTTCTTTGCTGGTGGAAGTTGCAACTCTTGCATCAGCTACAGATCTGCACAATGTTTGCTCACAGTTTGGAGAAATCAACAAAATGTTCCACTATTCCTTACCTATTGGTAATGGAAGAAAGAGCAAGGTTAGTGAACAAGTATTGTAATGGTCATGACATGTCATTAGTATGAACGGTTTGTAATGCCCACATTTTTCATATTCATTTATATTATTCAAAATTACTGTATAGGATGCCCAGGAGAAATTTCAACACATACAGGCAACACATAAGAATACATCCAACCACATGAATGTAAGGATGTCCCCTCTCTTTTCATATGTGAACAGTCTCCCACTCCATCACTTGTACTAACCCTCTATGTTGAATGCCAACCCCAATGCCCTTTTACAGCTAAAAACAGGTCTGAGACAATGTGCCACAACTTTAATTTATTAGTCTTTGTCCAAAACTTCCACATGTCTCACAATGCTCATGAACCTGTATTTTGGAGCCCACCCTTCTAAATGTCTAACCTAGATTATAACTTCGTATTAGCTAGACATAGTACATGCATACGTATACCAAGGGCTTTTTTACCCCTCACAAGGGAGGTAGCCAAAGTCAAAGGCATAAATCTACTTCCACCCATTTCATCCCCACATACTCCATATCCATTTACCATCCCTCCCTCCCTTGCTAACCAGTCCACGATTACTGTACCTCCCTTCTTCAGACACTGCACAACACCCATCTAGGTCAGGTGCCGTACATGTTCTCATAATTTTCAGATCCACACAAAAAAAAAGGGGGAGGGGGTGTCAACAGTAACACTTGAGCAATACACAGTGAATTGTTACTTTGCATTTCTTGCCTTCACATCTCACTGTCAGTATATAAACAAGAAAAACCTCGTATGTAAATGTCAAATAGAAAGCTAGTATTATGCTGTGTCCCTTTAAATAGAGATATCACCTGCTCAAGATACCTTTTTAAGAAATTAATTAAAAATCGTAAATGATGCTGTATGATTTACTTCACCAGTATGTTGTGCATACTTCAAAAGATTTTTCCACAGTTTTTTGCAAAATTGTCAAAAAATTCAATTTTTAGCATCCTCTTCAATGTGCATAGAATATTCATGTGCACATCAGGTTGCCTGATTTATGATGATGCATTACAATGTTCTCCTTACAAAACTTAAAGTTGGTGTTATGGTTTACCATCACAAACTCCCACCCTATTGGGAGGCTAGAACAGTGCCCCTTACAGAGGACTTTGCTGATGGCAGGGTTTGAACAACCATCCCCTCAACCTTCACTGCAAGTAATGATGCCCCAACCCTGAATAAATATAATGTCACAGAAAACGCGATCAAGCCTGTTCACAGAATATGGGGGTCATTCAGCCACTACAAAATAAATATAATCAGGAAGTCGACGCTAGCATGTTCATATACCCCATTCGCAGCTCATAAGGCAAACATAGGTGTCATCGTGTTCAAAAGGTTAAGGCAGGTAATGCTGGAGTTTGGGAAAGTAAGTGGTAGGAGCAGGTTGAAGGTAAATGTAGGTAAAAGTAAGGTGATGAGATTTACAAGGGAAGAGGATGACAGCGAGTTTGAAATAAGTTGTAAAAGAGAGACATGAGAGGATGGAGAGGGGTAAACTTATCCAATTAAATGCAGCGGCCTTGCTGTGGATGTGCTGTGTCTTGCAGCACTTCTTCTGACCCAGGGTAGTGGAAGAGATGCAGGGATGATCCGTCATCCAGGAGGAGCCAAGATAAGAGGGAAAGAGGGGTGAATGGGAGTGGAGTATGTGGGAGATGGAATGGGTGGGAGTGGAGTTTATGCCTTTGATTTTTGGCTACCTCCCTTGTAAGGGGGGAAAAGCCTTTGGTATGTATATATGTAAGTAACACAATGGATATACTTTGGCCTATGCATTAATTTGAAAGCCAGCATCATGCAAGGAAATGTTGGGGATTTAGAGAAATGGCCATAAAGACAAGAGGATGAGCTTTATTACATTTATGATAAAATAAAGATTTTTTATAATCTACTTACAAGGAGTGTACAATATATAACCCTACAGACTAAACTAGGGCCATATAAAATGTAAATTTCACTGGAGACTGAGTCTGTATATTTTTACCTTTTCCAACTTGAGCGACTTTGTGATTGCTTCCAACACCGCAGCCCTGTATGAAAGGGTAACTGTTCTTACAACATTGTATAGAGCAGAGACTTGGAATTTAAGAGAGGCTGAAAGGAAAAATTTAAATGTGTTTGAGATAATGTCTGAGAAGTATGGTAGGGGTTACAAGGTTGAATAGAATGAGAAATAAGGTGAGGAGAGCAAGGGTGGAAAAGGAGCTGGTGGATATGGCTAGTGAAAGATGATTAGGATGGTTTGGGCACATGGAAAGAATGAGTGAAAAGGGGTGTGGAAGGCTGAGGTGGATGGAGTGAGCTTGAGGAAAAGCGAGGAAAAGATGGATGGGTAGTGTAAATGGGGCTTTGAGCATGAGAGGACTATTGATCAAGGAAAGGCAAAGGCAGGAGATGGGGTGAGTGGAGAATTGTTGTGTATGGATGATATTTTGATACCCAAAGGGATGTCTTCTAGTCTTCTCTATTTTCCGTGTGAGTGGATGGAGAGGGGGGTTGCTGTGTAAGTGAAGTGGTCCTTCTGTGGATGTATTATGCCTTGCTGCATTTCTCCTGACCCAGGCAATGGGTTAGAGACAGGGATGACCCTTCATCCATAAAGAGTTAAGATAAGAGGGAAACAAGGGTAGTGGAATGGGTGGAAGAAGGTGTGTGCCTTTGACTTAGCTACCTCCCTTATATGGGGGAAGAAGCCCTTTATATGTAGATAGAGGTTCATTTTAAAATTTTAAGGAAGGGAAAGATTTATTCAGAGTACTTTGTGTTTCAGGAGCTGATACTGGTCGAGTATGCAGATGCCAATAGTGTCGTCTCTTGTCTCCAAAATGTGAAGCACAACACTCAGAGCACGGTGATTCCAGTCCACTCACCATTCCTCTGGCTTGCCTCTGAACAAAGTGGGAATAAGAAGAAAAATCAACCTCTGCTGGAAACTAAATTGCCGACAATAATGGTACAGCACCATTCACCGATAACCAAGTCTGAGTTGGATGTCAGGCTTGGTGAAATGCCCCATGTATGTGAAATTTTCATGTTTAAATTTCATTTAAAAGAGTGTGTGTATGTGTGTGTTTGCCAGGTTTGCCTTAATTTAGATAATATAATCTTAAAGAAAATAGCAAATGTGATAATCCATGTGCTAAATGGTTTTTGTTTTATTTTATTTATTCTTTTTTATATACTTTTATTAGAGCAATTTTTTGGTGGATGAAATGTGAAATGATTATTTAAAGAATTACAGATGTCATCCCAGATGTTTGAATTGTACAGTCACCAGAAGTTGACAGAGTTAGGCGCGAGGTTACGTTTCTTTACATGCAGGCAGGTAAGTGAAGAATGGATATGATATTGGGACAAATTGTATGATGGTGAGATAGTGCAGGAAGGCAGCTTATGCGCTGCCAAACAACATAAGTATAGGTGTGAAAAAAGGCATACTTTTTCAAAATTATTAGTCTTTGGAAGGAATTTCACAGAGCTACCCATCAAACCCTCTTGAACTTATGTCACAGTTAACAGGTTAATAGAGTTGTAATTCTTGTTCTCTTTAACAGATTGAATTGGCATTGTCCAGCTTATTTCCAGATGCAACAATTCTTCCTTTTGGATCATCAGTCAACACATATGGGCGAACCAACTGTGATTTGGATATGATTTTACAGCTGGCTGACAGAGAAAATAAGGTACATCTGGAGACAAAAGTTTGTTCCCTTACCCTGTTACTCACAGATCCTCAGTGTTTCAAACCATATTTGATATAATGCACTGTCCATACATAGTATAAAATGTTTCACTAGTTGGGCTGTTTAGAACTAAATGGCCTTTGATAACCAGTCTAAGATGCATAACTACTTGTAGTTTGAATTGGCTGACTGTTGTTGCTTGATGTTTGTCCATGGCCTAGAAAGCAAACTACAGGTCATATGATTCCTATATGTTATTGGAATTGGGTGGTGTGTAGCTTGACCCTGGCTGCATGGTCATGGAATTAATTTGTTCCTTTTTGGTTCTGGTTAGGAATATAACTTGTAGCCAAAAAGGAAAAGGCATAAAATCATTCCCACCCATTCCATCCCTGAATACACTCCACACCCCTCCACCCTCCCTCTCATCTTAGGACCTCCTTAGTTTACATACATACATATACCAAAGGCTTTTTCCCCCTTCACAGGGGGAAGCCAAAAAGAAAAAGGCATAGAAACCACTCCCACCCATTCCATTTCCTATATATTCCACTCCCCTCCACCCTCCTCCCTCCCTCTTATCTTGGCACCTCCTGGATGACATATGTATGTATATATATATATATATATATACATGACATGATATATATATATATATATATATATATATATATATATATATATATATATATATAAAATATATATACACACACACACACACACTTCAACGAACGGACGGCTTAGAAGACGTTCTGAAGAAAATTGAAGTATTGTGGATCCCAACGCATAGAGAAGTGCCTATTGTATTTACAGGGTGGGGGGGAAATTACTCGTGGGGTAGTAGGAAAGTAGGGAAAGAGGAGAAGGAGAGGGATTACTGAGGGAAATGGAAGGAAATGAGGAAGGAGTAGACTTGGCCCAGACAGACAGGCGAAAGGTAAACAAACGACCCTCCGACGACGATGAAATGTCTAATAAAAATGTAAAGATTAGAAGTATAGATAAGAGCAATACAGTAGAAAGTGATGAGAATATTTTCCAGGGATTTAAAGAGGGTGGGGGGGACACAACCACCCCCCCCCCCCCAGCCAAGACTAGAAGAGAAGGTCAATAAGATGATCGAGGACTTGGAGCGTAGGTTCGGTCATGTTAACAATATTAAACGGAGGGTTGAAAAATTGGAAGAACTAGAGAAGGCGAACAAAAACTTAACTGATGAAATAGAAAACCTGAAAAGACAGTTAAAAGAAGTAAAGGTGGAGAATGAGGAATAGTAAAGAAAACAGAGAGGGATGGAAGTCGATAAAAGAAAACAGTAAAGTTGCATTTACTGATATAATTAAACAGCAAATGAGAGAACAAACTGAAGACTCAGTTATTAAAGTGATGAGACAGAAGGAGAATATAGTAAGAGACTTAGCTGACAAAAAGAAATGTATAATTATATTAGGAATGGAAGAGAAACATAACCCAGATAGAACCTCAAGAACCAATGAGGAAAATGAAAAAGTAAGCAGTTTACTAAAATTAGTTCAGGAAGATGAACCAGAAATTATGAAGGAAATTTAGGAAAAATTCAGGCTCGGAAAGTATAGTAAAGATAAGACCAGACCAATTAAGATTAAATTCAGGTCACAAACGGCGGCAGAGAATATCTTATCCAAAACAGGGAAACTAGCAACAAGTGAACAATATAAAAAGGTATGGATAAAAAGGGAAATGAATAAAGAGGAAAGAGAGGAAGAAAAGCAGAAAAGACTTGAAGCTAAGACAAAAAACGAGAACAGAATGGAGTCAGAGAAAGAGAGATTCTATTGGAGAGTAGTGAATATGAAACTAAGGCAGTTCAACATACAAGGGAAACAGAGAACACAATGGAAGTGACAGAAAACTAAGAGTGTCTTACACAAATATAGATGGATTAATAACAGGATTGAATGAGCTGAATGATTATTTGAAAGAAAAAGAACCGGACATAATGGGAATTGTAGAAACAAAATTAAAAGGCCCACTACCACCCAACAGTGTAGGACATGATGCATATAATTATTGGATTAAAAACAGAGAGAAAAAGCAAGGGGGTGGAGTTATGTTCCTGACTAAGAAGGATATAAACGTGAAGGGTGTCATATATGGAAAGAATACAGTAGAGATGATTATGATAGAAGTGGAAAACAGAGATAAGAAGAGCAGAAAATTTGTGATAAATTATGTGCCTCCGAAAACAGCCTCATGGGAGGAGAGTGAACATAAAAGTATGTTAGAGGACACAAAGATAACATTAAATAAAATAATGGAAGATGGAGGAAGAATAGTTATAATGGGCAACTTTAATTGCAAAGAAATCTGCTGGGAAGAAATGACAGTAAAGGGTGGAGACGGCTCATGGGGAAACGCTCTACTTGAGATGATTACTGACCAGGTATAGAAATGAAGAAGAACCATCGAGACTAGACTTAATAATTACATCTGAACCTAGAATAGTGGACAAGATTGAATATAAAACACCAATAAGTAAAAGTGACCACATATTGATTGAACTGGAACTTAATGAAGAAAAATATATGAAAAGAAATGAGCAATATATGAAAAGAAATGAGCAATATAGAAAAGGAAGAATGATGTATGAAAAAACAAACTTTGATAAAATAAGAGAATTCTTTCAACAAGAAAACTGGGAAGAAATATACAAAGAAGAAACAACAGTGGAAGAGAAATGGAATATTTTGACAAAAATTTACAAAAAAGGAGTGGAAAAGTATGTCCCAAGACAAAAACAAGAAAAAGAATATGTAAAATGCTGGTACAACAAAAGTTGTAGGGAGCTAAAAGACAAAAGAGACAAAGCCTGGACCAGATGGAAAAAAGACAGAAGACCTGAAAAATGGAAAATATATACCGGTTATAGAAATGAATATGTACAAACGTGCAGAGAGGAAAAGAGAAAATATGAAAAAGATGTCATAGAAAAGTGTAAAGATCAACCAAAACTATTCTACAGATTTGTAAACAATAAACTGAAAAACAAACAAGACTTGGAGAAATTAAGACAAGAGGGAGTTGAATACACTGAGGAAATGGAAATGGCAGAAATTATGAACAAACATTTTAAATCAGTGTTTACAAGGGAGAACATACAACCTGAAGAGATTGAATGGAAAGAGAAAGTCCCCCCTATGGAAGAAATAGAAGTAACAAAGAATGAAATATTGACACACTTGAGTAATCTTGATGTCAGAAAATCGCATGGACCAGATGATATAGCAAACTGGATTCTGAAAGAATGCAGGAATGAACTGGCAGACAAAATACATAGCATACTAAACAGTTCCTTGAAAGAAGGAAAAGTTCCAGAAGATTGGAAAAAAGCAAATATAGTACCTATATATAAAGGAGGAAATAAAGAAGAACCTACAAACTATAGACCAGTCTCTCTAACAAGTGCAATAGCAAAAATTTGTGAAAGAATTATCAAAAGTAGATGGGTAAAATATTTAGAAAAAAACAAAGTGTTAAATCCAAGGCAATTTGGATTCAGACAAGGACGATCATGCGTCACCAATTTAATATGTTTCTATTCAAGGCTAATAGATATAATACAAGAAAGAGATGGATGGGCGGACTGTGCATTTCTAGACCTAAAGAAAGCTTTTGACAAAGTACCACATAAGAAGTTGCTTAAGAAATTAGAAACTCAAGGAGGAATACAGGGAAAACTACTAAATTGGATGGAAGACTTTTTGCAAGAAAGAAAAATGAGAGTAGTGATAAGAAACCAGCACTCAAAATGGGATGAAGTAATAAGCGGTGTTCCACAGGGAACAGTACTGGCCCCAATAATGTTTGCTATATATATTCATGATATGGATGAAGGAATAGAAAGCTATATGAGCTTCTTTGCAGATGATGCAAAACTACTGAAAAGAGTGGAAACTGAAGAAGATTGTGAATCACTACAGAGAGATCTAAATATAGTACAGGAATGGAGTAGGAAGTGGGAGATGGAGTTCAATACAAAAAAGTGTATAATGGAATTTGGAAAAAGCAAAAACAGAATAACAGGAGCATATAAATTGGGAGAAGAAGGAATAAAAAAAGTAGAAAATGAGAAGGACCTGGGAGTCATTGTTATGAATAATATGTCACCTGAGAAACATATAAATAAGATTTTTGGAGAAACTTATAATTTAATAAGAACAATCAAAGTTGCATTTACATACCTGGATGAAGAAATGGTGAAGAAAATCCTAATCACACTGATAAGACCAAGATTGGAATATGCAGCAACGATATGGTCACCAAGTACAAAAAAATGTATAAAAAAACTTGAAAGAATACAAAGAGCAATTACAAAACTGGCACCAATGCTCTCAAAACTATCATATGAAGAGAGACTAGAAAAACTTGAACTACAGACATTAGAGCAAAGAAGAGAGAGAGGAGATTTGATAGCTATTTACAGAATCATGAAAGGCATAGAAATTACTGATAGAGAGAATCTGATAAAATGGGATAACAGAAATACAAGAGGACACAGAAAGAAAATAAAAAAAGACAGCTATAGAAGAGACTTGAAAAGGAACAGCTTTCCTCACAGAGTAATAAACAGTTGGAACAAGTTAGATGAAAAAGTGGTGTGTGCAAAAACAATACATGAATTTAAAAATAGTTTAAATAAAATGAGATATGAAGACGGGACCCCACGAGCATAGCTCCCCTTCCCGTAAAATACAACTAGGTAAATACATAAGTAGTTAGCCACAAAGAAAAAGGCATAGAAACCACTCCCACCCATTTCATTTCCTATATATTCCACTCCCCTCCACCCTCCTCCCTCCCTCTTATCTTGGCACCTCCTGGATGATGGGTCATCCCAGCATCCTGTCCACTGCCCTGGGTCAGAAGCAGTGTCGCAAGACACAGCACATCCACAGCAAGGCCGCTTCATAAATTTGGCGACCCCCCCCCCCCTCTCCATCCCCCCATGCAGAAAAGGAGAAGACGGGGAGAAATCCCTTCGGGCTGCATCAATTTTTTTCCATACATACTTCCTCCTATATATTCCACTCCCCTCCACCCTCCTCCCTCCCTCTTATCTTGGCACCTACTGGATGATGGGTCATCCCAGCATCCTGTCCACTGCCCTGGGTCAGAAGCAGTGTCGCAAGACACAGCACATCCACAGGAAGGCCGCTTCATGAATTCGGCGACCCCCCCTCTCCGTCCCCCCATGCAGAAAAGGAGAAGACAGGGAGAAATCCCTTCGGGCTGCGTCAATTTTTTTCCATACATACTTCACATACTTCCAAGTGGTCTACTTTGCACATATATATATATATATATGTATATATATTTATATATATATATATATATATATATATATATATATATATACACATACATACATACATACATACATACATATACCAAGGCTTTTTCCCCCTTACCAGGGAGGTAGCCAAAAAGAAAAAGGCATAAAATCATTCCCACCCATTCCATCCCTGAATACACTCCACACCCCTCCACCCTCCCTCCCATCTGAGCACCTCCTGAATGACGGGTCATCCCTGCACCTTGTCCACTGCCCTGGGTCAGAAGCAGTGTCGCAAGACACAGCACATCCACAGCAAGGCCGCTTCATTAAATCGGCGACCCCCCCTCTCCGTCCCCCCATTGCATAAAAGGAGAGGACGGGGAGAAATCCCTTTGGGCTGCGTCAAAATTTGCTCACACATACTACCTCACCCCCCATCCCCCCGCCCATTCCACCTCATGCAATCACATCATCCATATACAACCATTCTCCATTCACCCGTCTTCTGTCCTCTCCCATCCTTCCTCAACAAACATCCCCCTCTTCCCCAAAGCCCCCTTCACCCTATCCATCCACCTCATCCTATATATATATATATATATATATATACAAGCACCTGGCTTGCAGGACCCGCTGCATTTTCCAACTTTTTGGAATTCGAGAAAGACGTAAATGAGAACATATTATTCAACCCCACTAAATTATTGAAAAAATGTTTAGAGAGCGGTGACTTTCCCTTGCACAGATCTTTGAGTACCTTATCCTTTATCTCGGTTGGTACAGTGAGTGGCGTCTGCCCCTGGTTACAACATATTTTCTGGAGCTCATTTTTCCACAGCAGCGCATTGCATATTTTACACTTTCTGACCCCAAAACCCCTATATCATTTAGTTTCACTTCTTTGTCTGCTTCGCGTAACGATCCCTTCACATTCTCATGCGCACGCCCACGCGGATTACTTTCCTCAGCTGTCTCCTTTTGGCGATTACTGTATGTTGGTTCCTCATTTCAGTGAGAACACAGTTTTCCTGCTCTGTGTAGTCCTTCAATTCCTTTGGTGAACACTCCGACCCACCCATCCGCTTCTTTTGTTGGGAGATGTATTCCGATTCATTATTTTTCATTTTTTCTAACATTGTTTTCCGCAGCTTATTATCCACTTCATTCTTTTCCGTTTGTAACCGTTTTTCTCTTTTTGGATCTTTTTCAGGTCTATTGTCAACTCTCCTTTGCTCCCTCTTCTTTTCTTGCTGGCGCCTCACATTCTTCATAGCGAACACGTTTTTTTCGGGCGTTTCTTTTAAATGTCTTGAACCTACGCTCTAAATAGTACAACTGGTATTGCCTGTGTCCTCTTCCACCATTACCACAAAAATTTTTGTAGCCTGCGTAATAGTGCTTCTTGAAATTTTCTACAACCTCGGAAGAAATATCCCCGCTATACGGTTCCAGGTCATCTATTGTACTATCACTGTACTCGTATGTTGGTGAATTGCGTAACATCTCGTTGAAACTAAGGACTATACGTTGGAATTGTTGTATAGATTGCTCCATGACGCATATCGTAGATTGCCGGTTTTTACACTTTTTGTAATATTCGAGGTGGCATTTCTTATGCTCTTCTGTTAACTGTGCTCTGAGAACTTTGTCAATAGTGGATTTGTCAATCTTTTTTTGTTTTGTCACCCAAGCCCAGAAATGTCGCCGTCGTCTTTTCATGGCGCCTTCACTATCACGGGGTTCTTTAACCCCTTCCATACGGTGCTGCACACGTAGGCGTCATGAGGAGCAAGTGGATTCGCGACGCTGCCATAACGGCGTCTTGATTATATTTATTGTAGTCGCCCCTGTGTTTTTACATTCTCCCAAATGCGCCCTGAATCCCATTCTCTGTGGTCTTCAAAATTCGCGGGTGAAAGAGAGAACGATCGATATAAGCGGTGACTATATTTTATGATGCGAATATTATTACGTTACGTCATACGGCTGGCATTGGCTGCTGCCCGCGAGATTTAAGTCCCGTACTGAAGTGGTTAACCTTTTCATCGTAAAAAGAAGGAAATTTTTCACTGCTCTTTCCGTAACAAACCTTTTAAAGACGCTGATATATTGATCTCCATTTTACTGATTTTCTTTTCATCCGCAACCCACTTCCAATAATGCATATTACGTCTTTTCAACCAAGCTGCTATGGGCAGAGGCATTGTGTCAAACATCCAACCTTGACCACGATTGGGGTACAACCGCACATGAAAAATCCCTTATACCGGGCACGTCCACACAAACTTGAATCATCATCTGGGCACGGTTTCGAAAGTGTTTATTTTTAATAGTTAGATATATATACATATGTCATTCAGGAGGTGCCAAGATAAGAGGGAGGGAGGGGAGTGGAATATATAGGAAATGGAATGGGTGGGAGTGGTTTCTATGCCTTTTTCTTTTTGGCTACCCCCTGTGTATGTAAACTAAGGAGGTGCTAAGATGAGAGGGAGGGTGGAGGGGTGTGGAGTGTATTCAGGGATGGAATGGGTGGGAATGATTTTATGCCTTTTCCTTTTTGGCTACCTCCCTTGTAAGGGGGAAGAAGCCTTGGTATATGTATATGTAGGTAAACTGATATGACTGTTTTGGCTAGCAAGCCAGACATTCATATTGTTTCTTTTGTCCAAACCCTAAAAAAAAAGAAGAAAAGGGTAGATATTTTGTGCTATTTACAACTCTAGGCAGTAGACAGATGGAATAATTTACAGTGGCACTCTTATTTTCAGGTCGGTGGTAGTCGATTGGTGTTTCAGGCCAAACAGTCCTATTCACACAGCAATCCACGTATCACAATGCAGAGACACATGGAAGTCATTGCTGATATCATTGACAATTTTGCCCCTGGCTGTTCACAGGTAAGGTACTTTGGACCATGTAAATTAAACGATAAGCACATCACAATTTTCAAACCCAAATTTTCCTAATTGATTTTTAGATTACATCTGTATAATTATAATGTGTTTTTATGCCATCCTGGAATTTTCTTACATTTTTATTGTCATTTTTATTTCACCAAGACGAGTCATCTGCTACAAAAATTGGGAATAGTGGTTGCCATCTTAGTGGTGTGTATCAATGAATTTAAACACAAAGCTGCCATTGTTTTTAAGTCCAAGCCCAAGTTCATACAAGTACAAGTATGAGTACATGTGGGTAAAAGTAAGGTGGTGAGATAAACAAAGGGAGAGAATGTCAGCAAATTGAAAGTGTAAAATGGTGGGATAATTAAAGTTACAACACAGGGCAGGACTTGCAGTAATGGTTATAAACTGGACAAATTTACATTTAAAAAGGAAATGGGCAAGAATTGGTTTACTAATAGGGTGGTTGACAAATGGAATAAACTTAGTAACCATGTAGTAAGCACTGAAACTATCAGTTGTTTTAAGAAACGATTAGACAACTTTATGGATGGGGATGACAGGTGGTGATGGATACAGAGCTGCCTAGTGTAGGCCTTATGGTCTCTTGCAGTCTCCTTCATTCTTATGTTCTTAATGATATACAACTGATCCTGCCACAAACACAGTATTGTCAGCTAACAACAACAACTGGCTCACCTCCCATTTTTCTCCTTTTCCTTTAACGATCTCCAGTCCCCTGCCCATTACCCTTGCATTTACCTCCCACATCACCCCCATTCATGTACACATTGAACAGCCAATGCGACATGACACATCCCTGATGCAGCCCCACTTGCTCTCTCCATTTCCAATTCTAACACAGGCTCTACTGCTCTCATAAAAACTCTTGACGGCCCTTAACAGTTTTCCCTCAATCCCATAATCTGCAAAACATTTGCACAGTGCCTTCCTGTCTACCCTGTCATAAGCCTTTTCCAAATCCATAAAGGCCAAAAAAAACACATTGTGAAACAACAATTTTCTTTCATTAAACCTATACTTAAAATTAATTTCAGTTTTATGGTATGTTCACTATTATCACAGTTTAGTAACTGGCTAAATAAGGGCATGCAGTATAGGAATAAATAAAAAAAAACACGTCATTTGCTGGTATGGATTGATATGTTCATAGGAATACTTAGTGAAGCTTTCTTTTTATACAGTGTGTTAACAATTTAAAATAATATATCTGACTTGTTGTGTAAAGAATTAGTTTTATCAAGTAGTAACAAGCAACCATAATTAACCTTTTTACTGGCACACTTGGGGCAAGATGAAAAAAGATATGTATTACACTGTAGAAATAGTTGTTTACAAAGCTTGTGGTATCCAGGAGGATACATGAACATGATGCAGTATTTTGTGTAGGAGCACACTTAAAAGATATTGAATGCATCGTGTATACTACCCTTGTCATTTTGAGTGCCCAAAGGCAGCATTACAGAACCAACATGCACACAAGTAAGCACCAATGATACACCAGTATGAAAACTTCTTCAGAGATATTCTGGTTCAAATTGATAACCCATAACCATGCCATCTATCTGTACATTTTGGCTGTTGTCAGAGATGGTTAGGGAATCCAGACTTCTCCCACAAGATGATGAAAAACTCAATATTGCTGAACATCTGTTTTGCTATATGACACTTGGGTTAGCACACAGCTCATGTCATCAGAATTATTACCAAGAGATGGCATTGTATGGTCTGTTTTAGATTGCACATTAGTAGACACTGAATATTTTCATCAAAAAGTAATTTTGAGATAAGATACATACATATGTATCTTATTTGTTTTAAACTTGGTTCTCATGAAAATTAATAACATTACAAAAGAGAAAATGCAATGTTATATCTGAGCTTGGTGGTTATCCTTTAAATTCCTTACAATGTCATGAATAATTTTCAATTCATTATCATACATATAAACATAACAATTACCAATGGCTTTTCCCTCTTACAAGGGAGGTAGCCAAAAAGAAAGGAATAAAATCCACTCCCACCATTTCCATCCCCACATACTCCACTCCCATTCACCCCCTCCTTCCCTCTTATCTTGGCTCCTCTTGCATACATACATTCAAATTACCAAAAGGCTCTTTCCTGTTTTGAAATTGTTGGTAGTTTCATATGACAATTGTGATGTGACAGAGACAAAAAAAAAAAAATTCTTGTTCTACAGGTGAGGAAGATCATGGGGGCAAGGGTGCCAATCATCAAGTATCGACAGAACCTGACAGGAGTCGAATGTGATCTCTCTATGGCCAATAAGTAAGTTGTTTGTTTTAGGATGATATGAAGTAAAAATAATTATGTTCACTAATTTGTTGTGGTAACCCATTTTTTGAGTAGTAACGGCATCTTACAACTATCATCCTTCACTCAACAACACATGCTCCCAAAAACACACCAATACAAAAACATATCCTAATTATAGACCAAATAAACATAACTGGAATCACAAACAAACATATGGAGCTCCTTCAATTCATACATGAACACAACTTCCACATAGGTTTAGTTTAAGAAATAAAACTATCACCACAGTCTGTATTACCCACATTCACTGATAACACAGTAAAAGAATCCTCATTGGTGTAATTTCATGTAGTTTGCCTTTATGATTACAGGTCAGGACTTTACATGAGTGAATTGCTCTATATCTACGGCAGCATGGATCCTCGCGTTCGGCCTCTTGTCTTTACTGTCAGACATTGGGCTCGGGAAAGACACCTCACGTCACTCAGCGCAGGACGATGGGTCACCAACTTTTCACTAACACTGCTAGTTCTATTTTTCCTCATTCATTCAAAAATTTTACCACCACTGAATAAACTCATCAGTATAGCAGGTAATTTATAACTTTTGTGAGAGCAGAAGATGTTTACAATATCATGCTTTTCATTTGGATAAATGTAGCATGGGAAAAGAATAGTGGAGTAACAGCAAATTACTATTGTAATCTCTTAGTTTCATGATGAAAATCCCTCAAGAAAACATAAGAGATTACATTGTTATGAAAAAGCAGCTCTGTTGCACATAACAGTGAGGGAAAGGGGCCCATCCTTTTTTTGGGTGGTTTAAAGTGTAGAGTTCACATTAAGGTAGGTGGGTGAGGGACTAGACCAATGACATGTATGTACAAGTGGTCTTACTGCAAGACTTATGTCTGAGAGAATCATCACCCTACCACCCGTCTTCAAAAACTGTCAACACCCTCAGCTGTATCTAGAGGTCAGTGGCACACAGTCTCTGGACTGGGCCCAAGATCTTTAGCAATTGACTTCAGCTGTGTCACTTTCACTTTTTCACATATGAGGAGCTGACAACAAGGATCTGCTCCCTTTCGAATATTATAAGTTATTGACATTAGGAGGCATCCCATACTAACATAACAAACAGATCCCATGTTTTTTCCCAGAGAGGCTTATAGGAGGGCCTTAGGAATGTTGTCAACCATTGTAAGGATGTGAGTTTCCAATCAGTGAAACTCAAGGCAGCAATTATTATTATTCTTGATATTAGGTGTGAGTTGTCTTGATGCACTGCTCCTGACCCAGGTAGTGGGCAGGAGACAGGGATGACCCTTTGTCCACAAGGAGCTAAAATGAAAGGGAAGCAAGGGTGGTGGATGAGAGTGGAATGGGTAAGATTAGGTGCATAGTTTGATTGGCTACCTCTCTGCCTCTATTATAATCCAAGTCTGTGCCCCATACAATACAGATGGCACAATCGCCCCTTCATACAATCTTCTCTTTGCATCCATTCCTAGTTGCCTATTTATTGTAACACTTTTCAATCCCCCAAGGCATTTACTTGCTTCTCTCAGTCTACAATCTACCTCCACCTCCATTCCTCCCTTTCCTGCCACATGTGACCCCAAATGCCTAAAGCTATCTATTTCCATCTCTCCTCCCCCAGACTCCCCTCCAACTGTGTGCCATGCTCTACCCTTGTACTTTTCATCACTTTGCTTCTACCCAAGTTTACCTTCAACTTTCTCCTATTGCATACCTTCCCAAACTCAGTCACTAACTCCCTTAATGCCTCAAAGATAAATGACATTTGAAAGTGCCTTTCAGCGGCACTGCTGTCCATAAGATGGAGATAACTACCTTTTGTGACATGTAGTACAGGTGCAGACCTGTGGGTTTGCACTGCATTCCATGACCCAAAGGTTCTTGGATACAATCAATAACTGTTGCTGTCTTCTGATGCGTTCCATAGTATGGGCTTCTAAAGGAAAGTTGATTAAATTAGAATAACTTTTAATGAAATAACTTATGTCATATTGTGATGTGCAATTTTTCTCAAAGGTGACAAGGACCGTCGGCAAACAGATGGAATAGACTGCACATTCCTGCGAGACATCACTAAACTTGAAGCTTCATCAAATTCTTCTGACCTAGGAACATTACTCAAGGAATTTTTTGAATTTTATGACAACTTTGATTTCAAAGAACGGGGAATTTCAATCATCACTGGTAATCATTTTACCAAACCAGAACATTCAGCACTGTATATACAAGTTAGTATTTTTTAAATTACTATAGTAGTGTCTTATTTTGTAGTTTCAGCCGGTATTTCTGTGGGGGTCCTTTGCATTTTGCTTTGACCCTTTTTCCTCCATACCTTTCGCATGCTTCTTCGTCTGCCACCATTGATCTCACCTCAACTCCACCATTCATTGCTTTTCCGTTTCTTCTCACCCATCTTTCTCATTCAACTTTCTCACTTTCAGCATCTCTCTCCCTCCCTCTCTCATCATCTTTCTCCATTTTACATATAATCTCAAGTTCCCTTCCGCCAGATAATGATCAGACATTTCACTGCTGTCTCCCCTAAACACATTTATGTTCAGAATTTCCAGTCCTCCAATGGACACCACTACATAATCCATTAATACCCAAGATGATGGAATTTTAAAGTACAGACTTCATACTTTTTTCAGAGTTTTTAAATGTACAAATATAATTTCAGAACCCCTTGGAAAGAGAGCTGAATGTGAGCAGGAACGTAACCCTTGAAGAAATGGAGAGACTGCGTTTGGAAGTAACTCATGCAAGATATCTGCTGGAAAGCAAAATCTGCCCCACTGTAAGTTATAGGGAATTGCCCTATAGTATGCTACTATATCAAAGAAAATAACATTGACATTTTTTAAAGAGAGGGATTATTGTAATGCTTTTTCTGTTCAAACACTTGAATTTAATTCTTATGGTCTCTTTTCTGTCCTTCCTACATTTTTCTATTCTTTTGCTGTCCTTTGATACACATAAAAAAATCATCTTGTTGGAATTCTTTCTAATAAATTCTTCATGCCTTCAGCTTTGTGGCATTAATTTTTAGATATTCCATCTAATGACAGATTTCTTTATTCAGTGTTGGGGGTGAACCCAGGACTGGAGGAGTTTTGTCATTCAGAAAATTTAATAAAGGCTCAGCCACGTGGTAGAATGAAATAATCTCTTAGCACCAACAAAATTACATGAACTAACACTTTTAATGTATCTTTGAAATTTAGGATGTTATACCAGGTGAACCATGGGGCTTGCTTCAGCTGTGGCAGGACCCCAGGAAAATTATTCCCAAGCCCCAGGTTGCCCATTCCATCAACTGGAAGGAAGTATTTCATATTAAGGAAAAAGAACCAGAGCCCAAAACCTCAACCTCTGTTGGGAAGAAAAGACCAATCCTGGAGGCGAGTGAATTAAATGGTTTAGTGACTAAATTGAAACAGACAGTTATAAATAAAAAGGAAAAAAGATATACCAGAAGACAAAGAGGAAAAACAACAGTACAGTATAAATGGTGAATTTATTTATAAGTAGTCTTTATTTCTTTGTGATAAAATGTTTTGGAATTGTAATTAATGGACCAGGACTGAAATAGAATGAACATGTGCAATCCACTGAGGAATGGTTTCTCCCAAGTTGTTTGATGTAAAGTTCTTAAATGAAGGTGAATCAAGAGTCTTGAATCCTTTGAGGAGAGATCCCAGTTGAATAAAATTGTTGCATATACTAATGGCCTTTTCCCCTTGCAAGGGTACCCAAATAGGGTATTGACTGCAAAAGTTTTATACATACATATACCAAGGCTTTTTCCTCCTTTCAAGGGAGGTAGCAAAAAAAAAAAAGGCATAAAATTATTCCCTCCCATTCCATCCCTAATTACACTCCACTCCCCTCCACCCTCCCTCTTATCTTAGCACCTATTATTTGAGGGACTTAGTGACATCTCTACATTCACACTGCATTCTTTTATGGCTAGACACTTATTTTCACTCAAAAATGGATGCTGGTTGCTTTTAAATTTACTGTCCCTCCTTTCTGTTATCTCCCTTTACCACCTGTATGACCACCTATGTGGCTCACTATTGCTCCCAATGACAGAAGTGGTGGTTATTTCAGATTAAATTCTAATATAATACCAATACCCTTGGAAGGGTGTGGCTGAGTCAAAGCATTTCCGAACCCCTTGCAGGTTAGTCAAAATAAAGGTCATAAGTGTGACACTCTTCAGTGAGGAGTGAAGGCTTAACCACTTCGGTACGAGTCAAATTCTCGTGCGCAGCATTGGATGCCATATGAATGATGCATCACACTACTCGCATTATGAAATATAAAGTCACTGATGTATTATTCGTTCTCATATACTCTGAGTAATAATAAACACAGAAAACATGATCAAACCACTTCGCAGAATCCGGGGGTAACTCGTGTACAACTACAAAAAATATAATCAAGACGCTGACACCAACATCCTCGTGTACCCACTCGTGCCTCGTGACGCCTACATAGGCATCATCATACGGAAGTGGTTAAGGTAATCCTAGACGATTTTTCACCTGGGATTATCCATGATAAATTTTCAAGTATAATGATACTCCTCAATAGGTTCATTTTTGAGTACATGGGAGATCTTACAGCAGAAAAAAAGGGAAAAAAATAAGCATGAGTGGAGGGAAATTGTAAATGGATGTAAGAATGAAGGTGCCTGAAGAAATATTCTCATCTACTTTGTAAATTATGTATACATTGAACATGCACTATTAGAATTAAAACTTCCAAGGCATCTGTTAGGGAAGAGTTAATTTTGAGAGGTATTACAGCTTCTTTAATGTATGTCATTACTTGCTGCTGAATACAACATACAGCTATCTGTCTATATACCAATAGGCTTCTTCCACTTATAAGGGAGGTAGCCAGACAAGGCATGCACCCACTCCCCTCCCATTTCCTTTTCATCTTTGCTCCTTGTGGATAAAAGGTCAATCTTGTCCCCTGACCAATGACCTGGTCAGAAGCAATGCAAGAAGACACAGCACATTCACAACAGGCCCAGCCTCTTTGTTTACACATCAACCCTCCCCTCTCGTCCCTTCACGTGAAAATGGAGATGAGGAGAAATCCCTTTGTGCTGCATCAATTTATATTCCATTCACATCCATTTTCCAATCACACTTATCTCTTGCCTTCTCCATTCCTTTCTCAATAGACATTCCCATTTATTCAAAGCCCCTTTCACTCCATCCAGCCATCTCATTCTTGATCTTCCCCATAAGTTCACTCCATCCACCTCTGCCTTCACTTCATCCATCCATTTCATTCTTGGTCATCCCCTACAAGTATACTCCATCTTCCTCTGCCTTCCACACTATTTTTGCATGTCTTTTTTTGTGCTTTCCGTGCACCCAAACCATCCCAGTATTATTTCATCATCCCTATCTGCCAGCTCCCTTTCAATATCTGCTCTCCTTATTTCTTACCCTATCCATTCTTGTAATACCCACAATGCTTCTCGAACATACTTCTCAAACATATTTAAATTTCTTCTTTCTGTCTCCCTTAAATTCAAAGTCTCTGCCCCATATGCTGTTGTAGGTACAATTACCCCTTCATACAATCTGCTTTTGGCATCCATACCCAGATACCTATATCTCATGACACTTTTCATTCTCCTAAGACATTTACTTGTTTTCTTCACTCTACAGATTACCTCAACTTCTACTCCATTCCCTGCTACATGTGACCCTAAATACTTAACACCCCACTTCCTCTAATCGCTCTCTTTTGAGATTTGCCTCCAACTTATTGTGATCACCATACATCTCATAACCTTGCTTTTACCCACATTTACTTTCAATTTTCTCCTTCCCAAACACCATCCCCAACTGCCTCAGACCCTCTTGTGACCCTGCCATAAGTGCATTGTCATCAGCAAACAACAACTGGCTCACCTCCCACTTCCCAGCAGTCTCTCTAACTACCTCCAATCCTTTGCTCATCACCCTTGGACTTGCTTCAATTCCACCCCATCCATGTACACATCGGACACTGTTGGTGACATAACATAACCAGCACCTCAAACCAGCTTTTGACTTCCCTTAACAGCTTTCCCCCAATCCCATAAATCTGCAATACCTCACACAATTCCTTTCCTTTCTAATCTGTCAGAAGCCTCCAAATCCATGAAGACCCAAAAAACATCTTTACTTTTTGCCAAAAATGTCTCGCAAATCTACCTCCCCACAAAAATTTGATCTAAGCACCCTCTACATTTCCTAAACCTACACCGTTCATCATCAATTACTTTCACTTTTCCTCTCAATTAACACCCTCCTATATGCCTTTCAAGATGCATTCAACAAATTGATCCCTCTAAAATTATTACATTTGACCCCTTTTCCTTTGTAAAATAAAACTATACAAGCACCCCTCCAGTCCTTCAGCATACTACTTTCCCATAGGCTTACATTGAATAACCTCACCAGCCAATCCACTATAACTGTACCTCCCTTTGTCAGACAATTTGCATGACACCCATTCAACCCTTACCAGCTTTTATAATTTTCAATGCTTTTTGTACTTTAACTATTTCTCTGTTATTTTCCTCTCATCACATTCATCTTCATAGTTCCTCCCACTACCACAATCAAGCCTTCCCTAACTTCCTCCACATTCAACAGCTCCCTAAAATACTCTACCCATCCTCCCCATACTGCCTTTACTTACATTAACATCTCTCCAGCTGCACCTTTTACCTTTTAATCTCAACCTGATTCCCCACCCCTCACTTCATCCAAAAAGTCTTATTATTCTTTTCATTTTTGTCTGTTGTACTCAGACCTCATTTTACATCTGTTCTCTGAATTATTTATGGGCTAAACTGGTTGCCATGGCTGGTTCCCAGGAGGCTGTGGTTCTCAAGAGAGAACAGGCAGTGGATTGATTGAGTGAGGGTTATTTAAGACCAGTATGTATGAAACTTTAACTGATTGGATTTTAGATGGATGTGGGATGAGTGAAGGGTGGATGTTTTGACTTGGCCACCCATTCTATAAGGGAGAAAAAACCTTTTTAGTATATGTATATATAAAACCTCATTTATGAGGTGTAATCAGGGGAAAGGCTTAATCACATGATTTGTGTGGTACTCTGTGGATTTGTGTAAAATAAAAGGGGTACAGAATGACCATGATTTAATAGTCATATTCATTGGTTAAAGCCATTTATGTAGGAACATTTTCTATAATATTTTTCATTTTCTATTGTAAATAGAGCATTATAATACAAGTTAATTTTGTAAATAGTTTTGCATTATTGCCACAACCTTATCTATTACAAAGGATTACAAAAGAGGAGCATGCCAACAGGAGACCTTTTGGTCCATAACTAGGTTGGATGCAAAAAAATAACACCAGGAATCATGTGAAGTCACAGTAGTGTTACACACGCACCTAAAGAGCTGCAACATTGCTGGTTGACATGGCCAAAATATTGTTAACACAGTGAAAAGGGCAGGGATAATCCAGACATACTTTATAGTGCAGGTGAAGTGGTAATTGAAAATGGCCAAAAATTACTGTCAATTTGGAAGAACACCCTTGTGCCACTAAATGTCTGCCTGGGATGGTAGACACATGTAAACTTTTGGACCATAAGACTTTCACAAAGTTCTATGTCTGTATATTCCAACAGATGAAGGGTGTTGACCATACCCTCACAAAAGTTAAATGTTAAACGGGGTTCACTGACTTAGGATAGAGGCAAGAGTAAAGAAATATTATCAAGTTGAGGTTTCAACATCAGTTAAATTACTGTGGACTCGTTAGTCTGGGCCCACCTTTGGTAGGGTTTTTTATGCTAGATAGAATCTTGATTTATATAGGAAACACTGAGAAACAAGACATGGTCCACTTGAAGTATCAAGAATAAAACAATCATGAATCAATGCCATGTTCAATTTTATTCTGGAAAAGATTATGATGAAGACTGGAGGAGAAAGATAAATCAGGGAAACCATCTTCATGATGTAATGATGTGACAAAAAGAACTGAGAGCTATAGACCAACTGTTGTTTTAGAGTGGTGGCACAGGTGGTTAATGATGCTCTTGAAGGTAAGCAGGTGACCACTAAAGCTGTATTGATTTTTAAGTATTCACAGGGGACAAAAGGACCTCACTTCCTGTTACAAGGAAAGTGTAGCATAGTTCTGAGAGAGCTCTTACTCCTTCCCTTCAACAGACAGCAAGCACAGTTATATATACAAACAACTCATAAGATCCACAACATAATATACTGTCAGGAATAAATCCCGACAGAAGCATTTTTTTTAGAGTAAATAAGCTATTATTACAAATTAATATAGACTTCTATGGTTATGACCTCAATTCACTAAATTAACTGAAGTTGTAACCACAGATGTCTATATCAATTTGTAATAATAGCTTATTTACTCTAAAAAATGCCTCTTGGATTTTCCCTACACCCTCCAGGCGGCAAAGGAGCATATCTGATTACAATTGTGCATTGTCAATCAAGGATTGTCTTAATCAAATTGCCTTTTGGGCTGCTTGTCTCGTATGACATACTGAGGGTGTCTCATTCTCGCCAATGGATTCTTCACCTGTTAAAGGTGTTGGCTTTTGAGGATAAACTTCCAAGGGAACTAGTTTGTCTAGGGATCTTGTACAATCATCCTGTTGTATAACACATATACAATACACACATTACCTTCCTCATCTGGGTTTAGCTTAACAATACGTCCTAATGGCCACTCATGTTGTGGTCCAAGTCTCTCCAGTTTCACCACTTCTCCCACTTTGGGTGGTTTTGTTTGCATTGGTCTCAAGGAACCATTATGTTTTTTTCTCAAAGAAGTCAAGTAATCCCTTTTCCAAATTCTTTCAAAATGTTTGATAATTGATAATAGACAGCTGTGTCTTGCAATTAATTGTACATGTCCCAAGAAATTGGGGTCAGATGGATCTGATGTTACCAATGGTGGATAGAGATTTATGAGTTTTTCATATAAAAGATGATTAGGAGTCGAGGATTCTACAAATCTGTCTTTGAGATATGTTAATGGGCTACTGTTGAACCACAGTTGTGCTTCCTGCAGAATTGTTTCCAACTCTTCCCAAGTCACCCTTTTCTTATACAGGACTTTCTACAGGCATGACTTGGTTAAACTCATCATACATACATACATATACCAAGGCTTTTTCCCCCTTTCAAGGGAGGTAGCCAAAAAGGGAAAGGCATAAAAACACTCCCACCCATTTCATCCCTAAATCACTCCACACCCCTCCCACCCTTCCTCTCATCTGAGCACCTCCTGGATGACGGGTCATCCCTGCACCCTGCCCACCGCCCTGGGTCAGAAGCAGTGTCGCGAGACACAGTATATCCACAGCAAGGCCGCTTCATTTAATCGGCGACCCCCCCTCTCCGTCCCCCTTTGCATATAAGGAGAGGACGGGGAGAAATCCCTTCGGGCTGCGTCAAAATTTACTCACACATACTACTTCACCCCCCACCCCCCCCGCCCATTCCTCCTCATGCAGTCACAACATCATCCATATACAACCATTCTCCACTCACCTCTGTCTTCCGTCCTCTCCCTTCCTTCCTCAACAGACATTCCCCTCTTCCCCAAAGCCCCCTTCACCCCATCCATCCACCTCATCCTAGGACGTCCCCTCATGTTCACTCCCTCCACATCTGCCTTCCATACCTCTTTTACTAGTCTTTCTTCACTCATTCTTTCCATGTGTCCAAACCATCCTAATATTCTTTCATCAACCCTATCTCCCAAATCCTTTTTCACCCCTGTTCTCCTCCTCACCTCCTCATTTCTCACTCTATCCAGCCTAGTAACCCCCACCATACTTCTCAGACACCTCATCTCAAACACATTCAAACTCCTTCTCTCCTCTTCTCTTATGTTCCACGTTTCTGCCCCATACAGTGTTGTTGGCACAATCACTCCTTCATACAGTCTCCTCTTCGCATCCATTCCCAAATGTCTATTCCTCATTACACTCTTTAAACCACCAAGGCATTTACTCGCTTCTCTCAATCTACATTCTACCTCCACCTTCACACCACCTTTTCCTGCTACACTTGCACCCAAGTATCTAAAACTATCCACTTCCTCCAGTCGCTCTCCCTTAATGTTCACTTCCAGTCTACTGCCACTTTCACCCCTTGTACATCTCATCACCGTACTTTTACCCACATTTATCTTTAGCTTTCTTCTATCACATACTCTCCCAAACTCTGCCACCAACTTCCTCAATCCCTCCTCTGACCCTGCCACAAGCGCAGTGTCGTCCGCAAACAACAGCTGGCTCACCTCCCACTTTTCTCCATTTTCTTTAACCATCTCCAATCCCTGACTCACTACCCTAGCATTCACCTCTCGCACCACCCCATCCATGTATAAGTTGAACAGCCAGGGCGACATAACGCATCCTTGACGAAGTCCCACCTTTACTTCAAACCACTCACTCTCTCCATTTCTAATCCTAACACATGCTCTACTACTCTCATAAAAACTTTTGACAGCTCCCAGAAGCTTTCCTCCTATCCCATAAATCTGCATAACCTCCCACATTGCCTTTCTGTCTACCCTATCATAAGCCTTTTCCAGATCCATAAAAGCCAAAAAAACATCCCCTTTCCTATAGCTTTCTCACATATCTGTCTTACCACAAAGATCTGATCTACACAACCTCTACCCGTCCTAAATCCACACTGTTCCTCACCAATTACTCCTTCTGTTCCTCTCCTAATCCTCTCAATTAAGATCCTCCCATAAGCCTTCCCTACTACACTCAACAGGCTAATCCCTCTGAAATTACTACATTCACACTTGTCCCCTTTTCCCTTGTAAAGAGGAACTATACAGGCACTTCTCCAGTCCTCCGGTACTCTACCCTCTCTCCAGCAAACATTAAATAACCTCACCAACCAGTCCACCATCACTGAACCTCCCTTTTTCAGACATTCTGCATGGCATCCATCCAGACCAGGTGCCTTACCTGCTTTCATCATCTTTACAACTGCCTTCACCTCATCCTTCCTTATTTCTCCTCCATTCTCCTCACTCATCACTCTCATTTTCTTCGCATTTCCCACTGCAGCTATCTTTCCTTCCCTATCCTCCTTCACATTCAGCAACTCCCTAAAATATTCTGCCCATCTTCCCCTCACTGCCATCTCTTCCATTATCATCTCTCCATCTGTACCTTTTACCTTTTCTTCCCTACTTGATTCGCCTCCTCTTCCTCTCTTAATTTCTTTCCAAAACATCTTTTTATTACTTTCCAAATTTTCTGTCATACTCCTACCCCATTTCACATCTGCTCTCCTCTTTGCCTCCTTTACCTTTTGCTTTACTTCTCTTTTCTTTTCTTTGTACGTCTCATATGACTCCCCTGTCCTCTTTTGTAACCAATCTGTGAATGCTCGCTTCTTCTCTTCTACAACCTTCTTTGTTTCCTCATCCCACCATTCACTACCCTTTCTTCTATTTCCCCCTGTCCTTCTTGTTCCACACACCATCCTTGCACACTTTAAGACTCCCTCCTTGAACCATCCCCATCATGCTTTCATAAAATCCTCTCATCCACAGTGCTTGGGGGTGGGGGCTATGAATTTTGTCACACCCCACCTATGGGTCAGGCTAGTTGGACACGAAAAATTAAGAAAAGTAAGGCCATGTGCAGTTCAGACAAATGATAGAGTTCAGGCAGGATAGTTTTTTTACAAAGGCAAAGCATGCCGACAGGAGACCTTTTGATCCATATCTAGGTCGGATGGAAAAAAAAAAAAAAAAAAAAAAAAAAAAATCATATTAATAATAAATTAAAACTATAACAATGTAAATAACAATTAAAATACATAAATAGATGCATTGGTATAGTTGAATAACAAACAAACAGGTAAATAGTAAATGATAATAAATTGACATATAACTAATAATAAATGAAAATCAGACAGACAAATTATAACAAAACAAAAACAAATAATATAACATAAATTATAATAATTACAGCATCTTACTTAGGTATTTATCTAAATGATTCTTAAAGCTTCGAACTGAACTACATTGCACTACCTGTGCAGGAAGTTTATTCCATTCATTAACTACACGGTTGGCAAAGTTGTTTCTACCTACTTCCAAATTGAATCTATTTCCGGACAGTTTGAGACCATTGTTTCTTGTCTGATTCTCATTCAATGTGAAAATTTGGTCACTTTTGATGTTGTCAATTCCCTTTAAAATCTTAAAGACCTGTATCAAGTCACCTCTGAGTCTACGCTTTTTTATGGAAAACAGATTCATGTGCTTAAGTCGATTTTCGTATGATTTATTTTTGATATTTGGAATCAGTTTTGTGGCACGCCGTTGTACTTTTTCCAGTCTGTCAATGTCTTTAATGAGATTCGGTGACCATACGGAAACAGCATATTCCAAATGTGGACGAACTAACGATTTATATAGCTTGTTAATGAGTGATGGACTTTTGAAATCAAAAGATCGCGCAATCAATCCCAGAATCTTATTTGCTTTCTCAGAGGCTGAAATACACTGCTTGGATGATTTGAGGTCGTTACTGATAATTACGCCGAGATCTTTTTCACTATCCACTTTTGTTAACGAATTTCCAAATAACTTGTAATCGTACTTGCTGTTATTTTTACCTATGTGCATTACCTTGCATTTACTTGTGTTAAATTTCATTAGCCACTTTTCAGACCATTGCTGTAATTGATCTAAATCTTCTTGAATATCTAATTGGTTTGAGTGATCATTTGCCACTCCGCACAGTTTTGTATCATCAGCAAATTTGGAAACAGTAGATTTTAGTCCATGGTCTATATCATTTATATATACTATGAATAGAAGTGGCCCAAGAACGGAACCCTGAGGAACTCCACTTGCAACACTTTTCCATCCAGAAGTTTTTCCATTTAAAACAACTCTCTGTTTTCGACCTTTCAACCAATTACTAGTCCAACCTAATAGGCTACCACTTATTCCATGCAAAGCTAATTTAGTAAGTAGTCTTTCGTGTGGGACGGTATCAAAAGCTTTTGCAAAGTCTAGATATATTAAATCTATATTGTTTCTTTTGTCATAATTCGAGATAACTGTGTTGTAGAATTCGAGTAAGTTAGTCACGCAAGAACGTTTCCGTCTGAAACCATGCTGGCTATCATTTATCAAACGGTTACTTTCTAAATGATATTCGATAGCATCTCTGATGATAGTTTCCATTATTTTTCCTACGATCGAAGTCAAACTAATAGGCCTATAGTTATTTGGTTTCTTTTTGTCACCTTTTTTGAATATGGGAGTAACGTTAGCTAGCTTCCATTCTCTTGGGACATCTCCGGATATGATGGATTTCTTGAAAATAATTTCTAATGGAACAACAATCTCATTTTTATTTCCTTTAAGATTCTTGGATGCCAACCGTCAGGCCCTGGTGTTTTATTAACTTTGAGTTTGTCTATACACCTTTTAATTGTTTCTTTTGTTATATTTACCGTAGTGAGTAAGTTTACCCCAGACTTTTCACAGGTTTCAGTTAAAACTAAATATTATTAAACTAACAAAATAACACATGACACATAAATGAAAATATACATACATACATATACCAAGGCCTTCTCCCCCTTACAAGGGAGGTAGCCAAAAAGGAAAAGGCATAAAATCATTCCCACCCATTCCATCCCTGAATACACTCCACACCCCTCCACCCTCCCTCTTATCTTAGCACCTCCTGGATGACAGGTCATCCCTGCACCTTGTCCACTGCCCTGGGTCAGAAGCAGTGTCGCAAGACACAGCGTCCACAGCAAGGCCGCTTCATTAAATCGGTGACCCCCTCTCTCTGTCCCCCCATGCATAAAAGGAGAAGACGGGGAGAAATCCCATCGGGCTGTGTCAAATTTTGCTCACACATACTACCTCACCCCCCATCCCCCACCCATTCCACTTCATGCATCACAACATCATCCATATACAACCATTCTCCATTCACCCGTCTTCTGTCCTCTCCCGTCCTTCCTCAACAGACATTCCCCTCTTCCCAAAAGCCTATGACAATAAGAGGATTCAGATGATTTACCAAGTAATTTGTATCGTACGATTACGTGGGTGAAACAAAGTCTTGATTATGGTGTAGGTGAGTCCACCATTGGGGAGATGAACTGGTGGTTTGAGGTGAATAATAACTTTTGGTAGTGGTGGTTTAAAGTGAGCGATAACTTCTAGAAGAAGCAGCTTCTGGTAGTGGTGGTTTGAGGTGAACGATAACTTCTGGAAGGGGGCAGATTCTAGTAGTTTTTTTCTGGTAGTCAGGAACAATAGATATTTGAAAATACTTCTTAAATAGAGAATTAACAGAAGAGTTGCATTGCTTGTAGTCAAGCAGCAATCTGGATAGTGTCCAATGAATTTGGATAAACGAAGGTTTGGAGCACTTTATTTTGAAGATGGCCCATTGTTATGGACCAAAGGACTTGTTTAGTGGAGTTGTCATAAGTCGACAATGTAGAGAATTATAGGCAGATTCAGATGTGCCCTGGGCTTCAGCTTCTTTTCTTTGCTTCTCTTTCTGCTATGTTCTGGAGCTGTCTCTCTGTTTCCTTTCTTTGTTGATTCCTGTCTCTTCTCTTGACTCCTGTCTCAGTAGTCCTAGGCCCTATTCTTTTATATTAAGCGAATGGGAGCAGATGTTTCAAACATGGTAAAACATATCCAGACTAAGTAGTTTGAAGATCCTCAGCCAATGGGAAATCAGAATGAGTTTTTCCCACCAAATCAGGACTGTTTCCGCTGCTTTTTATCTGCGGTCATATGTAAAGGGCACATTTTACAGACTGGTATTGTGCAGTGATTAATCAGGTCAAGTATATCATATAATTTTTTATAATATATTTTCATGCAAGGTGTGCCTTAAAATTATAAACAGGAGACTTTATTCATACAGGGGCATGACATAGCACAACCACAGGACTCTACTTGTGTCAAGGCTATGACAAATTTCCATGTTATGCTATTTCCTGTCGTACAGAGACGTTAATATAGTTTAATACCTCCTTGAAAAACTTTGCTCCAGCAACAAAATTGGACCCAATGTCCTAAATTACTGTTCTTGGGAATGACTACACTGCACAAAATCTCCAAAAGAGGTTCAGAAATGTCAGGGTTGATATATTTGAGGCTAACTCTAAATGCACCAGTCTGGTTGCTGTGCATGTGATATGTAATATTTATGGGGGGTTCCATCCTCCATCATTGTGAGTGTGATAGGTCCTGAATAATCTCTTCCTTTATGAAGGAAAGGATGCTCAATTGTCACTCGTTCAACAGGCAATGGAGGTGGACCTGGATATTAAAACTTCCTACCCTCAACCCTCCTCCAAGTCACACGACTCAGGATGGTCTTCATAGTTTTATGGCATTTTGGCATCCAATAATACATTCTAATATGTAACATGTAACATTGTTTCTTGAATGCCATCATGCAAGCACCTTTGATGTGTATGAGTGATAAACAAATATGATAAATGACCTTTAGTTGACTTTTTCGTTGACTAAGTAGCTTTTATAGAACCTGTGTTAAAATCAGAAATGGAGAGTAAGCGGTTTGAGGTAAATGTGGGACTTCGCCAGGTATGTATTTTGTTGCCTTGGTTGTTCAATTTATATATGGATGGGGTGGTGCAAGAGGTAAATGCAAGGGTAATGGGTTTGGATTAGAGATGGTTAAAGAAAATGGAGAAAAGTGGAAGATAAGCCAGTTGTTGTTTGCTGACGACACTGTGCTTGTGGCAGAATGGGAGAAAGGATTAAGGAAGTTTGTGATGGAGTTTGGGAAGGTGTGTGAAAGAAGTTGAAGATAAATGTGAGTAAAAGTAAGGAGATGAGATGTACAAGGGGAGAATGTGGCAGCAGACTAGAAGTGAGTATTAAGGGAGAGAGACTGGAGGAAGTGGATAGTTTTAGATGCTTGGGTGTGAATGTGGCGGGAAAGGGAGGAATGGAGGTGGAAGTAGAATGCAGACTGAGAGAAGCAAGTAAATGCCTTGGGAGGTTAAAAAGTGTATTGAGAAATAGACATTTGGGAATGGATGCTAAGAGGAAATTGTATGAAGGAGTGATTGTGCTGACAGCACTGTATGAGACAGAAACATGGAACACAAGAGAGGAGGAGTTTGAATGTGTTTGAGATGAGGAGCCTACAAAGTATGATACAGGTTACTAGGCTGGACAGAGTGAGAAATGCGGAGGTGAGGAGGAGAAGGGGGTGGAAAGGGAATTGAGGATAGGGTTGATAAAAGATTATTGAGATTGTTTGGACACATGAAAAGGACGAGTGAAGAAAGATTAGTAAAAGAGGGGTGGAAGGAGTGAACATGAGGGGGCATCCAAGGATGAGATGGATGGATGGGGTACAAGGGGCATTGGGAAAGAGGGGAATGTCTTGAGGAAGGAAGGGAGAAGACAGAAGACAGGGGTGAATGGAGAATGGTTGTGTATGGATGATGCTGTGATGCATGGAAAGGAGTGGGTGGAGGGCAGCGATGAGAGAGTATGTATGAATAATAATTTGACACAGCCTGAAGGGATTTCTCCCCATCTTCTCTTTTTCTGCATGAGGGTATGGAGGGGTGGTTGCCGATTAAATGAAGTGGCCTTGCTCTGGATGTGCTGTGTCTTGCAGCACTGCTTCTGACCCAGGGCAGTGGGCGAGATGCAGGGATGATCTGTCATCCGGGAGGAGCCAAGATAAGAGGGAGGGATGGGGGTGAATAGGAGTAGATTATGTGGAGATGGAATGGGTGGGAGTGGGTTTTATGCCTTTGTTTTTTGGTTAACTATTTTGTATGGGGGAAAAAGCCTTTGGTATGTATATATATATATATATATATACATGTATGTACTTTTAGTTGGGATGAGGACAGGGAACTTGGTATCATGATCAACAGAAGCATAATTCAAATGGCCTTTCGGGTGGATAAGACCAGAAGACTCCTCTTTGTACAGACCTAAGTCTTTGATAAACTGTCTCTTATTCTTATCAAGAGTATCACTCCCATTCATCAGAAAATTATGAATACTAGGATAATTAGTCTTTTGAGCTACTTACATCCAATACACACTAGCCATTGGTAATGAAATATTGGGCTTACACTTTCTTCTAAATCTAAACATATAATTGGTTATCCTAAGCATCTTGTTTAAGAGAGGAGTACTTAGTATAGTCAAATAAAGGTGCAACCTTTGGTAATTCTTGGTTTTTCTTTTGAGATTATCTCACACACCAACATATTTGGTTTCTGTGCAGGCCAGTACTCTCTGAAAGGTAGCCATTCCAGGCCTCCAGTCCATATCTTGGCTTTCTTAAATTGCTATATACTAGTTCCTCTTGCAGAGCCCTTACATGCCTAAGTGCTGCCCCAGGGCAAAGTGCCACTCCCTGGCAAAGTGCCATCCCTCGGCAAAGTGCCGCCCCCTGGCAAAATGCCACCCCTCGGCAAAGTGCTGCCCTGGGGTAAAATTCTCAGTGATACTCCCCCTCCCCCATTACCACCTCTCATCTCCACCATCCCTTACAGCCTGTTTTAGCTATTGGCTTATGAAATTATGAAATGGATTTTAAAATTTTTACTTAATGTCCCTATTGCAGAAAGGATAAGGGAAAAATATTTCATATTCTGTTGATTCTAACGCAAAATTCGTATATTACGGTAAAATATTCTGAGCTCCTTTGACTTTTTTTTATCATAATTATTTTTTCTGCCTTGTGGGTGGCATGTCCAGACTAGAATTGCCGCTCCAGGGCATATGCTCCCCCCCCCCATGTGAGGGTACTGTCCTCTTGTAACTAAATCGGAAGGATGACATTAGACTGCAGATGTTCACCACTGTTTTGCACATATGGGATACTGCTTCATATATCTTTACTTTTTCTATCTCACCATTTGCTGTTCCCATCAAATTGTCTACGTTGAAAGAAGAGGACAATAATTCTACAAATGGTGATTTGGAAAGTTTGAAGTGATATTTCAGTCATTTATAACAGAAAGGGGATGCTTTGTGGCTCCAAATAACACAGATGTAAAATGATCAATTTTGATTTCGATACTATTATCCTGAGGATTTGTTAGCCATAAAAACCTTGTGAAATATTTTTGATGAGGTTGCAATCTTTTTTTTCCCCTTACAAGGGAGGTAGCCAGTCAAAGGCATAAACCACTCCCACCCATTTCATCCCCACATATGCCACTCCCATTCACCACCCCTCCCTCTCTTATTGGCTCCTCCTGAATGACAGGTCATTCCTGCATCTTACCCACTACCTTGGGTCAGAAGCAATGCAGCAGGACACAGCCCATTGATAGCAAGGCTACTTCATTAATCATTGACCTCACCTCTCTGTCCCCTCAAGCAGAAAAAAAGATGGGGGAGAAATCCCTTTGGGCTGCTTCAAAATATCATTCACACATACTGCCTCACCTCCCCCCCCCCCATCCCTACCCACTCCCTTCCATGCATCATCCATACACAACCGTTCTCCACTTATCCCTATCTTCTGTCTTCTCCCTTCCTTCCTCAACAGACATTCCCCTCTTTCCCAATACCCCTCTTATCCCATCCATCCATCTCATCCTTGGTTACCCCCTCATGTTCACTCCTTCCACCTCTGCTTTCTGCACCTTTTACTAATCTTTCTTCACTCTTTCTAAGTGTCCAAACTTTATTCTACCTTTTTTTTTGCCAATAGTATATAATTCAATCAACTTATTGTGCCATTTTTACCTATTTCTTCACTTGACATTTTTGCCTGTGTCATTATTACCTCCATTCAATCACAACACATCCATACAAAAACACATACATGCTCAGATCACAAAACAAGCACTCTATAACTGATCCCAAAATTTCATAATCCATCTGACTATCCAAGATGTCAGCTAGAAAGAGAAATCGCTTCCATGACAAGGCTGATTACCATCAGGTTGCCATCCATCAATGAAACAATACCAACACAAAATAGCTCTGGCCACAGAATCAAATTGTTCCAGATAGCATCATCACATAACACTAAACCCCTTCTCCTATACTGCCCTACTCTAGAAAACAACACATCTCTTCCATGAGTGTGTGGGGCAGTAAAATGGCTGCTGCCAGTTACTGGGGAGCTGTGGGTAGACACATGGGGTAACTGATTGATTGATCAGAGTACCCATGCTCTCAAATATGTAACACCATTTACTTCAATACAACTAGTCTCTTTTCTCAAAAAAAATTCTATCTTGTACTATTATCATAATAGGATGCTCACTGGCCAAGGGGGGTTAGGGCATCACTGCATGTGACTTAAGTTGAACTGATGGTGGTTCAAACCCTGCCACTGGCAAGTTGAACTAAGGGCATAGTTTCTTAAATTCCATGCTACAAAGTCCTCTGTAAGGGGTACCATCCTAGCCTCCTGATAGGGGGGAGTTTTGCAACATTAAACCAAATCAATCATTATTTTTTCCATAAGGAGCTAAAATGTAAGGGGAACAATGGATGGTGGATGGGAGTGAAAAGGGTGGGAGTGGGTGGGTGCTTTGGCTGGCTACCTCTCTTGTAAGATGGAAAAGCCCTTGGTATATAGATATATATACATATTTGTCTAAGCATTCTTTGGTAATACCAGATGCTATATTCTTAACTCTAAATACAATTACACATGATATGAATTACTAAAGATATTAAATTTCATATTTGTGTACCCAGCATCTCCCTCTGCTTTACTCTCCAATATCAACTCCTTACTACATTTTTCTGTTTAACTCGTTTAGTCTGTCATCCAAGAACCATATTTTACAATTTCCAATTTCTATTTCACCCCATTGTATCTACATTTTTTACTTCATGGTAATTGAAAATGTTTATAAAAAGAGAGGACAGATATGTACTGTCCAAGGATCATAGGACATTGTTTTCATGATACCAGTATTAAAAACCCATATTAATTACCACAAGATACTACAGAATACAAAACGTTTTGACAATCTAGCACATGAAAAACCTGATTAATTAAAAAAGGTAAATGAAAACACACATATTTATTTTCATTTGTTATATTGAAATATTTGTGCTGCTCCATGACTAAATAATCATAAGATATACTAGAATCATGATAAAATCTCTAGGATTGTTAATTTGTGAGTACAGATTCAATGGAATGGAATTATATTTCTGAAAATCAAGAGGCAACCTTAAATATAAGACACTTTGGTGTAACTAGCCTCCATAATATATATACTCAGTATACAGGAAAATCTTGGTCAATCTTTTGAGCCCAGGCATGCAGTCCACCTTTAATATCTTTAATTTGTGCACCTTCACCCAACACACCTTCTAGCTTCTGAACAGCAATCTGAGAGTCATTACCCCTACGGCAAATGCAGATAAATTGCATAGGTCCATTCTGGTCTTGGAGAGTCTTTAAGGTAGAAATAGAACTATCTTTCATTATATCCTTAATAGGAATGTTGACAAAGTTGGGCAAAGAGCAAATCTCTGTTTCAACACTTGTTCTGACATCGATAAGGACATGTGGTACTTTGGAATCTAGCATCTGTTTATATTCCTCAACATTCATTCGTTGGTCCGGACTGAGAAGACCGATTGTTCCCTCTTTATCAGTTGCTGCTGCCCCACAAAACTGTTCATAGTTTATCAGCTTTGTGATGCTTGGGGCTTCCCCACATACATTACAATTTTTGCTTCTTTTGCGTAACTTTACCACATGAAATCTTCCTGATAATCCATCGTAAATCATCATCCGCTCTGAAAATGGGGAACCCACTTGACAGATCACTTTGACAGCTTCCACTGCTTGCAAACAACCAATCAGTCCAGGAACAGCTCCTAAGACTCCCCCATCAGAACAGTTAGTGACTGTTTCTGGCAAGGGAGGCTTTGGATAGAGGCATCGGTAGCAAGGTCCTCCATCATAGTGATATACAGTTAGTTGTCCCTCAAACCTAAGAGCTGATCCAGACACCAAGGGTTTTTCCAAAAACACACATGCATCATTCAGAAGATATCTGGTAGCTACATTGTCTGTACAGTCTAATACTATATCATACTCTTTCATGATATCTAGTGCTGTGGCAGTTGTAAGTGCTTCAATATGGGTAACAACACGAACATGTCCATTTAAATCTTGTATTGCTGTACTCAATGAAACTGCTTTTGAAACACCAATTCTTGCTTCTGTGTGTAGCACCTGTCGATGAAGGTTACTTACTTCTACAACATCATAGTCAACTAATCCTATACAGCCTACACCCGCAGCTGCTAAGTAGATGGCAGATGGGCATCCCAGTCCACCACATCCAACCACCAGAACAGACGACTTTGATAACCTTTTCTGTCCTTCTGGTCCAATCTCTGGTAAAATAAGCTGCCTGCTATACCTTGCAATTTCCTCTTTTGACAAGCGACTACTTGTAGATGGAAATATAAATTCACTTGGATTCTCATCTCTCTTGACAGCAGTTGGCATAATCAATTTACGTCCATTCTTAGCTTCAATAAGTTCCTGTTTCAACCTCCATATTTCATTGTCCTTTTCTTTTAATTCTTTCAGAAGGTCTTCTTTTGTTGAATTTTCATATTTACACTTGCTATCCATTATTTTCTTTACACGGACAGTATTATGCCCATTTATTTGTTGTCATTCCTGTTGCCGACTGATTATGTGCCATTTTTTAACAAATTACGAATAAACTCTCCCAGTTTTACTAACTAATCAATCATAGATAGACAGTTAAATCTTCAATTATATATATTTCTAATATTTCTAATTGTTTTTTATGTAAAAGTTTAGACCATACGCGTTTCTGTAACTACTGTCAATATTAAAAAAATGCTGTACCATAGTTTAACGATACCGCGAAAGAGTGGTAAACAAACAATTGACCCAAATAGTGAGTAGTCAGAGGTCTGCGCAGGCAAATATTATTACATTTAGTTTGCTCAGAGTTGGATTTGGTTGTGTTAAAAGTGAGAAATAATTCGGTTATGGTGACTAGGCATACTGAAAAAATATATAGTAAACCTGGAGTTAGTCTTTGAATAATACAAGCCATTTTTTCTGATCGGTACATGTCAATGAACTTATTTTTTCTTTGTTTACTAAAGTAACAATTCGATACTGTTACAGTTGTAGAATCAAGGGCACATGGATGATGATGTGCCTTTTAGGTCGTCATAAAAAAGAATATATAGTGATACTGTAATTTTAGAAAATGGAATAATAAAATTACAGTCACGCAGACACGGATAACACACAACTTGTGTTGTCCAGTATAATAATAATAGCCCCTAACTTATAACCTAACCCAACCTGATCTAAATTAACCTAACGTAACAATTCCATTGAAGTAGATTTTTCAAATGCAGAAAAGAAAGAAGTGAAGAACAATTATAAATAATGATCCAACAAATGATTTCAAAAGATTTGAAGCCATAGTAACAGTTGCCATTATCATTATGATTATTATTCTCACATAATGAGCAATATTTGTCCACGGGTTAATTTGTATTAATGTAAACTGTATGTCCTTAATAGTACATACTACTTATTGTGTATTCTTAATTTGCTGTTATGAAATAAAGTAATTGTATACAGACAGACAAGAATCAGTTTCACTTTTTTCATATTTACTTTTTGAGATTGTTTTTTGTAAGGATTTTTTTTTCCTTCAGAATGTTGAAAACAAATTGTAATAACTTTATTTCACCATTAGTGAAACTGAAATGACACTTGATGGAGATGCATTTGCCATTTTCAATCAGTCAATCAATCTATTGCCTCAGTCAGATCTCTCTTGCATAAGACCCATGAGTCCTAGGTAACTGGAAACAGCCATTGGATTGACTTATAACTCAATCCAGGAAGAAATATCTTGTCTTGGTATGGCTAGGACGGGGTAGAGTAAGGTGGTGTTCAATTGGGGTCTTCTCTGTGATGATTGCATCTGGGGTATCTTGTTCCCATGCCTAGGTCTATTGTATGTTGATATTTTTTAAGTGCTGGGTACTGACTTGAATATAGTTGGTGCTAATGTCTGGAAAGATTTGATGGAGTAGGGAGTATGATGGTTAGTGTTGAGGTTGTATTTTCACGTGAATATGAATGTGTTCTGTAGTGCTGATGGTGGGTTGTTGGAGATGCTTGAGTGATATAATACTAGTGTAGTATTCTTGTTCCATATATGGGCTCTTGACAACAGAAGGATGTATATCACTATCTACAAACAATTAAAAAACACGCTTAACTACATTTCCATAGCTTGGTTCCCAACAGTCAGCTAAGGAAACAGATACTTTGCACACTATACTAAATAAAGCATTGAGAATAATAACAGGATAAATCAAAACCACCCCAATAGAGCATCAGGACTCAGAAACCAAAATCCTTCTAATAGGGTATCACATAAAAAAACAGTTCTATGCTAAAGTCCTCAACCTCACTCACCCATCTTGTCACATCACAAAAGCACATAACTTTAAAACATACCAGTATCATACTAATCAAATATATATATAACCATCTACAATGTGTACCATACAATACATCCACAGGAAAAAAACATTTACTGCCAGATCACAAAACTAGCCCTTAACCACTTTAATACAAGTTGAATACTTGCATACACGTTAGGTTGCCCTTTGTATAATGATGCATTAAAACATGCACATTATGAAATATAAAGTTCAGCTATTATACTTATTCTCTTTCACCCTGAATGTTTATAACCACAGATAACACAACCAAGCCTATTCACAGAATAAGGGGATCACTCAGCTACAACTACAATATAAATATAATCAGGATGCCGATACTTGCATTCTGGTATACTCACTCATGCCTTATGATGCCTGGGGTTTAAGAGAGACCACCAAATTCAATACACCCATCCTTTGATTTAACAGATAAGAAAGGGGAAAACCAATTCAGTAGATATAGGAAGTTGAATATATTTACTATAATTCAGTATCATACTAAGGCTTGTGATAATGGGTTTGTATGCTGTGATCATATAGTGGAAGGACACAAATTTATTTTGAGTTGGTAGATTTCATCCATTGCCTCTGAAATCCATTAAATGGGGTCTATTATATTAAGGGCTGAGTGCACTCCACTCCCACCTAAAATAAGCCATACAGAAAATCCTCAAGAAAAAGCAAGAACCACATTAACATATTTACATTTAGGACACCATCCAACTTCTAAGACAGACCATAGAATCAAATTGTCATAGATACAGCCATCATACAGAGGACATTGAATACCTCATCATACACTGTTTCACATTATTCCAAGACAACAAGTCAGTATTTCTTCCTTGAATGACCTTTGAGCTGGTCTAATGGCTGTTGGGAGCAGTGCATCTCCTGCATGAGACTTGGGGCAACAGGTTGATTGATCGAGTGATATTTCTACTAGTAGACTCCAATACATTCCTCCTTTGCAGAAGGAACCTGTCTGCTGTCCTGATATTTGTGAAGATAGTAATCATAATACCAAAAGGATGCTAGAGCTAGTACCCATACTACGTCAGTGGTCTTTATGTGTATGTGTATGTAGGAGTATGTGTACAAGAGTGGGGTTGCTGAATTAATGAAGTGGCCTTGCTGTGGATGTGCTGTGTTTTGCGACACTGCTTCTGACTCGAGGCAGTGGACAGGATGCAGGGATGACCCGTCATCCAGGAGGTGCCAGGATGAGAGGGTAGTGGAATATGTAGGGGATGGAATGGGTGGGAGTGGTTTTTATGCCTTTTTCTTTTTGGCTATCCCCCATGTAAGTGTGTGTATATATGAATTTATTATTTTTAGGGACCTGTGACGGGTACTTGCACGTGATGATCATGGAAGATGGATAGTGAAGCTATCCATTTTCAAAACCCATCAACCTCATCACCACAATAAATCTCTGGACTGGGCCCAAGATCTCTCGCTCTCTTTCATTTCCAGCTGTATTTCTTACACCTTTAGAGAGCAAACTACACCCTTTCTTTTACCACGCTCAATTGGTGACAGAAATGTTCCTATACAGACATTAGTCCAAAGTTTCTTTCCAAAGAGGTCTGAGGGAGGGCCAGAGGACTGTTGCCAGCTGCTGTGGACCAGTGGGTTTTCCACTTAGTAAAACTGGAGTCAATGATTATTATTTATTCATTGATTTATTTATTTATGTATGTATTTATTTCAAATATACTAACTAGGCTAACACAAGTCTTAATCTTTACAGAAATCTGAAGGGCCATATTTGCTCAACTTGTCCCACCTGTCATCCTATTTCACATTTCATCAGTTCATCACAGGTAATTTTTTATCATTATTTCTTGTATGTTATTAGATATTTATGATTTTGTAGAGGACAGTTTAATTTCATGTGGTGCAAATGAGGACTATAGTGTTATTACAACATTTCATTACTATCTATTTATTTATACACCAAATGCTTCTTCCTCCTGTAAGGGAAGTAGCCAAATCAAAGGCACACACTCTAACCTTTCCACTCTCATCAACCACCCTTGTTTTTTTCTTCTCTTAGCTCCTCAAGGATGAAGGGTCATCTCAGTCTCCAGACCACTACCTGGGTCAGAAGCAATATAGTAAGACACAGCACATCCACAGCAGGGCTGCTTCACTTACACAACAACAACCCCTTCCCAAAAAGCCTCTCTTTCCTCTACACTCTTATTGCTACCAGGCCCATGTGCACTTACAAAGACCCACATCTCCCATCCCAGTTTCACCTTCATCCACAATAATATTGCTTTCCTATATCATCAATTACCAACAGAGCCACCCCTTCCCTCCCTTGCCCCCACCCAGTTTATTTTTTATTTATTTATTTATTTTTTTTATTTTTTTATTTATCTATTTATTTATTTATGGAAGTGGCTGTATCTCATATTCACTGTTGTGAAAGTTCTTTTTCATATTGCAAATCTGGTCTGAAAGTCAGTGTGAAGAATGAATGAGGTTTGATTCATGTGTTTGTTTATTCACATATGGAAGCATTTTGAGTGGGTGAGGATGAGGGTTTTGCCATATGAACAACCAGTGGGGCTTGAAGAACAAGTTGTGGCTGTTAAATCCAACTGTGATTCACCATGGTTTTAGATCATGTGTTGGACTCCTGATCAACAGCTATTACCCTCCTGGATGAGAGCTCAGAGCTCATATATGATCAATTTATGGGTATGCTGTGACCTTCCCTCCCCCAACTCCCTGCCCATGAGAGTTAGAGTAATGTCTCACAGTGCAGCAATGCTGAAATTATTTCATCCCTGTGCGAGATTTGAACTCAGACCACTGGAGTAGCATTTGTGAATGCTACCACTGCTTTGTTGAGTGGAAGAACCTTACTACATTGCCTTTGTCCCAGGCACTGTGATGAGGAATAGGTATAATTCTTCATCTCAGAGATGCTATGATGGCTTTGGTTGTTAAATGATTGTGTATGATGTGGGTATGTGCAGTAGTCTTATAGTTACTTAGTTTCTTCTTGATATTTTTTATTTTTCTAATGATAATTCTTCTGTCTGGAGAGTGAAAATAAAAAGAATCTCCAAATTCTGCACATTTTTATTTTTTAGGGAAATGTCCTTGTAATGCTATAATGCTCAATTGTAGTTCTCTTTATCAATTTCCCTTTTTCTAGTAGTATCCCATCTAACTTTTAGTTTATTTGAAATTTGCTCTATATTTTTTTCTTCCTCTTGAATATGTTCTAGAGTGTGGGGATTATGGTTAGGTAGCTTGTACCATTTGTTGCCCTAGTTAAGAAGCTGAGTTTCTTGATGTCACTTTTACACACCAAACCTTCATCCTTACGTAGCAATTTCTTGATATATTTGTAGTGTGATGATTTCATCTGAGTAGATTCTTTCCTCTAGTGTTGGTCATCTAATATGATACATTTCATGACAGATCCTGTTTATTTGAAACCCATTCTGTGATTCCTAATTACCATCTTTAGATATGTTTTAGTTGGGAATGTAGTAAGCTTCTTCATAGTGTTGAATGCTATCAACTTGTAAGAAAGCCTGTGTCAATAACTGTTGTATATGATCTGTGCGTGTTACTACAAATAAAAAAAAAGACAGGAAAGATAGGGAGATTGAATTGCACATGAAATTGAAATATAATGTGAAGAAAAATATACACTTATTTTGGATATTAATTATATGATAGGAGAGAAGTGATATAGTATTCATATATTTTCTTTAAGGCAGTTGAGTGAGAAAGGGAATTGGCTGTACCTGTATTTTGTGGATCTGGAGAAAAGTATCATAAGGGTATATAAAAGAAAATATACTGGCGGCTATGATATTGTATGGAGTATGGGAAAAGAAATTTAGAGGGATTGAAGATGTTTTATAATGGATGTAGCTTGTGTGAAAGTGGTAAATAAAGAAGGTAAGATGTGTGAGGTGTGTGTTGGTTTGAGGCTGTCTTGTATATAGATGGAGGGATTAGAAAAATGAAGTATTTGGAGTATTTCATCACCGATAACCAGCATGTCCTTGGGGATGATGTCCTACCAAAGAGGTGGTAATTGGGAGATTTAAAGGGAGAATGAGACAAGTGAATGCAAGAGTATGGGAATGGGCAGAAAAGTAAAGAAGAATAGGTGATAAATGAATTAGTATGTGCAGATGACACTGTTCTGCTAGCAGAGACAGAGGATGTCTTGAAAAGGTCGGTTAGTGAATTTGGTAAGGTATGTTGCAGGAAAGCTGAAAGTTAAGATATCAAAGAGTAATTTGTTGGTGGTATCCAAGAGTGGTGGCATAAAGTTGATGTACAATTGCATGAAAAGTACTAGAGTGAAGAATGTTCTAAGTATCAGAGAACAGATATGCTTGAAAATAGAAGACTGGATGAAAATATTGCCTTGGAGTGAGGGAGAAGGGAGAAAGTGGGAGGCACCCTGAGATTGGTATGGAGAATTATAAGGAAGTCATTGAATCAATCAATCATTTGTTACCTTGAGTTTCACAGAGTGAAAAACCTGCAGGCCCACAGTGGGTGGAACGTTCCTTGGAACTTCCCACTGATCTCTCTGGGAAGAAACGTTGGACTGCTGTCTGTGTTTTATCATTGTGGGACTGTTTCTGTGTCATCACCTGAAAGTGGGACTGTTTCTGTGTCATCACCTGAAAGTGGTAGGAAGAGGAGAGCAATCATTGGTTGTCACCCTGGTGGAGGTGAGGGGGGTTGATGGGTATTGAAAATGAGCAGCTTTTCTGTCCATCTTGTAGGTACACCTCATACATGTACCCATCATTGGTCCCTGGGCAGTCAGCGGAGGCAGTGAAAAGGATGTATGGAGCAATAGCTAGGCCATTTGTTATAGATGAAAGTGAGATCCTGAGTGATGAAATAATTATAAAAACAAAAGAGGAGAAAGATGTGGGAGTGTTGGTCTTGTACAGTTTGTTACATGACAAACATATCACCAAGATTGGGCAGATGACAACCATAAGAGTGGCCTTTCACTACATGGATAGAAAGATGATGACAAACTCGGAGACTAATCTGTTCTGGAGAAGAGTATGCGGTAGTGATATGATGTGTACACAAAGTGGATGATATAAGCAAGATTAAGAGAATGCAAAGAACAGTAACCCTTGCATTCCTGAGAAACCATATGAGGAAGTATTACAAGTATTGGATCTGCCTCTGCCATCATTAAAAGAAAGAAGTGGGAGAGGTAACATGGTTGCACTGATTAAGTTAGTGAAAAGGAGGGATAAGACAGAGGGGATCTCCTGGTTTGGGATAGGAGGGCATCAAGAGGTCATGGAAAAAGATTGAAAAAAAAAAGACTCCATGCATAAAGGGCATCAAGAAACTCAGATTTTTCATATAGAAGACTCAACTCATGGATTGGAATAGCCTAAAAGAAGACATAGTCCATTCAAAAACCATAAAAAATAAAGATAATAGTACCCCAGGCATTCAGAGGGTCTGATTTATGTAGTGTTATATTTTGAATTAATGAACACTAAAGAGATAGGGTGCAGTTAGTTTAATCATTCATGTTGGACTATGACTAGGTAAATACATATATGCAGTGCTTACATTTGGCAGGAAACTAAGATAAGGAAGATAGGGACTCGTAAGTTTTTTCGGTGTAGCACCATGTAAAAGTTTTCGTATGAGGTCATAAGTCAAAGAAAATTAAGGTTAAGGTTGTCGGGGGTGCAGAGGTTAACATATTTTTTATGTATATTTTACTAATTACTTTTTTCAGGGGTGAAAATAGTAGAAGTAAAACAGAAAACACAGAGGAGGAAATGGACAGGTGATCCCCAATGCCATATTTGTGATGGCAAAATCAAACCCAAGAAAAGGGGATGGCTTACATGATTTTGAAGGTTTCAACAACAATGAAGTAATTAAAAAATGGGTAAATATTTGAGAAAATGTAGGGATGGTGATGGATGATTTGATAAATGTTGCCTCAACTTTCACTGACATGAGACCTGTTGCCCCACAGTGGCAGGAGCAGTAGCCAGTTTTCAGTTGTCCATATGTTGAGAAAGAAAAAAAATCAAATTGATAGAGAACTTGGACCTGATACAAGACTGAGTGTTAGCCCCTTCAGATGTAGATGAGGGTGTTGATGGGTTTTGAAGGTGATTGATAGGAAGGTGACTGGCCTTGATGTCAATTTTTTTTTTTTTTTTTTTTTTTTTTTTTTTTTTTTTTTTTTTTTTTTTTTTTTTTTTTTTTTTTTTTTTTTTTTTTTAGGCTATCTACTCATAAGGTGGTCATTCAGCCTGGTTTGAATTTGTACAGTCTCGACGTTCAATGTCTATCTTGCAAGACAACTACTTACCGTATTTTCCGGCTTAAAATGCGCATCGGGTTATAATGCGCACCCATGCACTTCGTTATCTCAGTACACAGATAGCGCGCACCGACGTATAATGCGCATGCCCAATCACATTTGTCTATAACGCAGTTTTACCTCGGTATTTATATCATGTGAATGAGGTTACATGGAGAAGTATTTTTCATTGGCTAGAGCCACCGCTGGGAAATCTGTTGATTTGTCACTAAATTAAGTGTCAGTTTAGGCATCAATCAGGACACAACTAAGAAAAAGTCGGAACTACATGTACCGGTATATGACTCATGTTGTGCGTTGGTCCCTTATTACTTTGTAGCTTAAATAGTTTGTAGGAAATATGATATAAAAAAAGTTTATTGGAAGTAAAATATACAGAAAAATTTCGGGATTTTTACAGAAAATGTTCATTTTATATCTTGAGGAAATAATTCGTCTTTACCATTTTTGATTTAATACTGAAACAAACTACAGACTGTTTCGTTTTAGCTTTGAACCTGCAATGACAGTGGTGAAGTAGGACAGTCTCTCATCGAGGTGACGTTTAATATAACTCCCGAAAGAGGGTGTTGCAGTCAGGTGTTTGACACGAGTTTATGAACCATGTACCATACCTAAAGTGAAGCAACAAAGCCAACATAAAATTCAAACTAGGATGCTGTGAACATGGGCAAATATCATGAATATTGATCATGTTTCATGGTGTTTATGCCTATTTAAAAATGAAATATAAGATTCAATAGATACCTACCTATACCAAATATTTATATACAGTAGCCCATGCTGGTGTATTCTTTCATGTCACCATGGCTGTTCTTGTTCTCACGGAACGTCACAGAGAAGTGTGCCTCCTGACTTGGTAACGGCCAACATCGTCACGTTGTTGTGAAAAAAATTACACACACAGCCGCAGAATTTTTTATCGTAGGCCGTAGATAATGCGCACCACCCATTTTTAGGCCCTTCCAACGGAAAAAAGTCGCGCACTATACGCCGGAAAATACGGTATATGTACTCATCTTTGATCCTATGGTAATGGAACTATTGGAAGAAGGAAGTTAGCTCAGAAACAAAGTTGCTTCAATTTTGAGTGAATGGCAGCCCACACCACAGTGGCTAGCAATAATCTTTGGGGCCATTTATGGATTTCTGTGGAAAAAAAAAAAAAACATTTATATGTTGTATTAGTGTGGGTATGTTTCTGTCATCAGTCAACAAAAGGAGGGGAATGGTCACTGGTTGTTAGGTCTCCTTATATAAAAATTTTTTGTAGGGAAATAGTCAAAGTTGATAGACAGATTTTGGTTTGAGTCTAGAGACAAGGTGTCAACCTCTGGGGGATGCACCTCCTGATGAAGGTGAGGGTGTTGGTGGGTTCTAAAGATAAAGCAGGAAGGGGATTCCCTATGACGTCCATTTTGCAGAACCACCACTATAGCAAAAGTGTTTTAATTTGAGTCTTTGGGCACAGCTGGGTGAAACCCCAGAGTCCACACTGTTGCCACATCATTCCATTACATAAGTGAGGCCCCCATCTCTCTCACTCTTTCTGCTGTCTGTGAGAGTGCTTGTGTGGGTGGCAGTAAAGTTCTTTTATTTCTTTTCATCCAAAAAAATATTTATGTAATATATAACTTCTTGCTTGGCTGTGAGTCTTCCAGGGTGGCAGAAACGTGAATGACCTGACCTACCGCCTATCAAGGTCAAGAACACCTTGGGTGGCAGTGTCGCATTGACCACGTTGCCAAGTGAAATGGAAAGTTTACTGTCATTGTCTTTCCCCCAAATCCCAAACCATTCCTAAAACCATACAGCCATATTATGAGTATATATATATATTCCATAAATAGATAATGTACAGAATAACAGTGTGACAGATTGTTGGGGGCCTCAAGGCACTAATGGAACCAAGATAGGGATGTCACATTTATTTACAGCAGTAGGGAGATTGACCCATGGCAAAAAGGAATAGGGGGTGGGTGAGATTGAGACAGAAAATGGGAAATGCATTTAGAATGAATAATGTAGTCCCAAAATAACAGGAAGACCATAAGAAGCAAATAAGAAAGAAGCAGAGATGTGGTAGTAACCCCTTGGATCTTTTGTAAAAGAGATATGAGGTTGTGGATTGATTGTTGTTGTACCTACATAATTACCAAGTGGGGAAAAGACCATATAAGTAGATATTGGCACAGTTCCCATTTTAAATTTTAGATATGGAAGAAAGGGAGAACGAAAACAGTTATAGACCAGTGTCACATTGAATTTTATGAGCATTGCATTGGAGAAAATAATTGGATTTAAACCTGCAATATGTTTCTCACAAATTTACCAGAATACCAGCTCCCGGACCCCAATAACTCCTCCATACCAAAGCACATAATTTTACAAATTTAAAAACTGTCTATATATCTTTATGCCAAGAGCTTTTTCCCCCTTATATGGTAGGTAGCTAAGTTAGAGGCATATACTCATTCCCACCCATTACACTCCCCTCCACCACTCCGATCTCAGCTCCTCATGGATGACAGGTCATCCATGGATCTGTCAACTGCCCTGGGTCAAATGCAATGCAGCAAGACAAATATAGATATAAATCCAAAGGAGTAAACATTCCTGAGATACAAGAGTCACACAAGGCCATCTCCATTTGAGTCATCAACCTTTGCTAAATATCAACCTGGAATTAGCCTGGAAACAAATGCCATTGGCTGAAGATGCATACTCCACATTAAAGATAGAGGACACATACTCTGCCCAACATAACTCAGTGTAGATGTTAGTACAAGATTTCTTTTATGAATAAAAAATGGGCTAACCTGTTGTCTATCGCCAGATATTTTGGGATTGTGGGTCCCCTGCAAGAACAAACCAGGGTGTCTGATTTATTGTTTTATTAGTGATAGACCACCTAGAAAAAAAGATAAACATTGTGCAGGTCAAAGATACTGGTCTGCAATGCCTCTGTTTCTTGGATGATTGGTACCACATTGGCTGAGTGGCATCCTCCTCTCTTCCAAGGCACATACATACATACATACATACATATACCAAGGCTTTTTCCCCCTTTCAAGGGAGGTAGCCAAAAAGGGAAAGGCATAAAAACACTCCCACCCATTTCATCCCTAAATACACTCCACACCCCTCCCACCCTCCCTCTCATCTGAGCACCTCCTGGATGATGGTTCATCCCTGCACCTTGCCCACTGCCCTGGGTCAGAAGCAGTGTCGCAAGACACAGCACATCCACAGCAAGGCTGCTTCATTTAATCAGCGACCCCCCCTCTCCGTCCCCCCATTGCATATAAGGAGAGGACGGGGAGAAATCCCTTCAGGCTGCGTCAAAATTTGCTCACACATACTACCTCACCCCCCACCCCCCACCCCCGCCCATTCCTCCTCATGCAATCACAACATCATCCATATACAACCATTCTCCACTCACCTCTGTCTTCCGTCCTCTCCCTTCCTTCCTCAACAGACATTCCCCTCTTCCCCAAAGCCCCCTTCACCCCATCCATCCACCTCATCCTAGGACGTCCCCTCATGTTCACTCCCTCTACATCTGCCTTCCATACCTCTTTTACTAGTCTTTCTTCACTCATTCTTTCCATGTGTCCAAACCATCCTAATATTCTTTCATCAACTCTATCTCCCAAATCCTTTTTCACCCCTGTTCTCCTCCTCACCTCCTCATTTCTCACTCTATCTAGCCTAGTAACCCCCACCATACTTCTCAGACACCTCATCTCAAACACATTCAAACTCCTCTCTTCTTCTCTTATGTTCCACGTTTCTGCCCCATACAGTGCTGTTGGCACAATCACTCCTTCATACAGTCTCCTCTTCGCATCCATTCCTAAATATCTATTCCTCATTACACTCTTTAATCCACCAAGGCATTTACTCGCTTCTCTCAATCTACATTCTACCTCCACCTTCACTCCACCTTTTCCTGCTACACTTGCACCCAAGTATCTAAAACTATCCACTTCCTCCAGTCGCTCTCCCTTAATGTTCACTTCCAGTCTACTGCCACTTTCACCCCTTGTACATCTCATCACCTTACTTTTACCCACATTTATCTTTAGCTTTCTTCTATCACATACTCTCCCAAACTCTGCCACCAGCTTCCTTAATCCCTCCTCCGATCCTGCCACAAGCGCAGTGTGGTCCGCAAACAACAGCTGGCTCACCTCCCACTTTTCTCCATTTTCTTTAACCATCTCCAATTCCTGACCCACTACCCTTGCATTCACCTCTTGCACCACCCCATCCATGTATAAGTTGAAGGCACATACAATCAGTTGATATATTTTGTCCACTGGTTGTTCTTTGTACCTTTGTAGAATCCAGATCAAGCACCCATATTAAGTCAGGGAGATGCTAGAACACTGCAGGAAGATCTTAACAAATTGTTTACGTGGTCAATGAAATGGCAAATGAACTTCGAAATCTCAAAGTGCAGTGTGTTAAACATAGGTTTATGCAATCCAGAAAACGGTGTGCTTAGATAACACCTTTTTTAGAGAAAAATGTGGGAAAGACTTGGGAATGCTAGTGAGCTTTGATCATAGATCTAGGAAATGGTGCATTAATGTCAGGAACAGAGTTAACAGGCATTAGGATTTATTGCTAGGACGATTACAAACAAAAGTACAGATGTAGTTATCAAACTCTGTTTGGCATTAGTTAGACCCGTCCTTGACTATGTGGTACAGTTTTGATCTCCAGCCTATAGAATGGATATTAATTCACTATAATCAGTACAGAGGAGTATGACCAAAATGATACATGGGCTCAGAAATTTACCTTACAAAGACAGGTTTAGGCACCTTAATTTATACTCTCTGGAAAGACATAGATTGCAGGGTGATCTAATAGAGGTATTCAAATGGGTCAAAGACTTTAACAAGGGTGATACAGACAAAGTCATCAGAGACAAGAGGGTAGGACTCTCAATAATGGATTTAGATTGGACAAACTTAGAATTAAGAAGGCATTGTTGTTTTAAGAGAAGGTTAGATAACTATGGCTAGGGATGATAGGTGGTAATGGACATGGAACTACCGAGCATAAGTGGGTGTTATCACGATAATGCCCACCTATGCTGTTCAGTATGTTTGGTTCCCAGCTTGGACATACCTATTTCTGCCTTCAAGGCACGTGCAGCTCGTCCATGTGCTAAACTGGAACAAAAACTGAACTGATCAATTATCGCTAGCTTGGAACCAAAAATATTGGCGATACCGATAAATTGATAATGTGGGAAAAAATATTGGATAGCCAAAAATCGATATCATTATTGCGATAATTTATCAAGTCTCCATTTCAGTGTTTCACACCAACAACTACTATAAACGAGAATACAGTTATTCGTTACCCATTTTAGGCATAAAGAAGAAGATTGAAGCAGTTGCAATCCATAGGTGGGTGTTATTGATATAAATTATTGCAATAATTTATCGTGATAATGCCCGCCTATGCTACCCAGTGTAGGCTCTATGGTCTCTCACAGTCTCCTTCATTCATATGGTTTCTCATCCAGCTCCAAGGCTTTTCTTACTTGTGCTTGTTCAAAATGCTGTTCATATTTATCTATAGTAAATTTGACATGTGTTTATTCTGTGTTTTTATGTTGTTGTTGTTGTTGTCGTTCCCTAGACTGTCTGTCCGAGCAGTGCCGTCTCCCCAAGGAATGCTACAGCCGAAACTGGGTTTTCCCACAAATCCTTTATAGAGTGTATGTTGTGTTGTTTGCGTGCATGATTGTGTATAATGCAGTCTTCCATTATGTGTTGTATGGTATGGGGTGAAGTGTTACATCCTGGGCAGCTGTTCACAATGCGGTCATCCAGCCTCTTCTGGTAGCTTAGAAGTGCTGGGTGGTGGCCGCACCGCAGTCTGGCCAAGTGGACTCTGTCCTTTCGTGGGAGAGAGGATTCAGAAGGGTGGATATCAGGGGGTCTGGTATGCAGCAGTGTGTTGTCTTTCAGTGTGTTAATGGAGCGGTTTTTATGTTGTTGGGTGTGGGTGTACAATATCAGCCAGTCCAGCTGGTGTATTAGTTTGTGTTAAATGCAGTGCATTTAAGATTAATGCAGGCTTTGCATGAGTTTTATATTGAAGTGTGTGATTTATTTATTTGTTTTATGAATATATAAATGTGGGTAAAAGTAAGGTGATGAGATGTACAAGGGGAGAAAGTGACAGCAGACTGGAAGTGAGTATTAAGGGAGAGAGATTGGAGGAAGTGGATAGTTTTAGATACTTGGGTGTGATTGTGGCAGGAAAGGGAGGAGCAGAGGTGGAGGTAGAATGTAGTTTGAGAGAAGCAAGTAAATGCTTTGGGGGATTAAAAAATGTAATGAGAAATAAACATTTGGGAATGGGTGCTAAGAGAAGATTGTATGAAGGAGTGATTGTATTGACAGCACTGTATGGGGCAGAACAGAAAATAAGAGAGGAGTTTGAATATATTTGAGATGAGGTGCCTGAGAAGTATGATAAGGGTTACAAGTTTGGATAGAGTGAGAAACGAGGAGGTGAGGAGGAGAATGGGGTGGAAAGGGAGTTGGGGGATAGGGTTGATGAAAGAGAATTAAGATGGTTTGGACACATGGAAAGAATGAGTGAAGAAAGTAAAAGAGGTGTGGAAAGCAGAGGTAGAAGGAGTGAACAAGAGGGAGCAACCAAGGATGAGATGGATGGATAGGGTAGAAGGAGCATTGGGAAAGAGGGAAATACTGTATCTGTTGAGGAAGGACGAGAGAGGACAGAAGATAGGGGTCAATGGAGAATGGTTATGTATGGATGATGCTGTGATGCATGGAAGGGAGTGGGTGGGGGATGGGGAGTGAGTGAGTATGTGTGAAAAATAAATTGACACAGCCTGAAAGGATTTCTCCCCATCTTCTCCATTTCTGCATGAGGGGATAGAGTGGGGAACTCGCTGATTTAATGAAGTGGCCTTGCTGTGGATGTGCTGTGCTTTGTGACACTGCTTCTGACCCAGGGCAGTGGGCAAGGTGCAGTAATGACCCATCATCCAGGAGGAGCCAAGATCAGAGGGAGGGAAGTGGGTGGATGGGAGTGGATTATGTGGGGATGGAATGGGTGAGAGTGGATTTTATGCCTTTGCTTTTTGGCTATGAGTAACTCCCTTGTAAAGGGGCCTTTGGTATATGTATGTATGCACATACAACCCCCTTCTATCATTTCCTCTTTAATCTATATATTTTCTCAATCTTCACCAATAAGGGAATTCATGCTACATAGCTGATTTCATTATAGGGACCATGGTCCACAATTGGATTCACCTTGTCAAGCAATGACAGTAGAGACACTTAAAGAAACAAACTGCCCTCTCCCCCACCTCCATCCAGAGGAGTGGCCCTGATGGTACATCTCTAGAGCAGTACCAAATTGTCACTCCTGCTTTGACCATCAACTCCACTCACCACAAAATTTTTTGATGTGAAGCAGGCACTGGAGTAGTGCCTGTCTTCCCACCCCTACTCAACTTTGCCAGTGACAAAGTAATTAACCCAGGCCCCTACATTTGACCCATATACACTCTCTGTATACCAGAAGACTTCTTCTCCCTTAAAATGGCCACCTACCTTACAAGAAGAAGTCTTTAGTTACATAGATAGTGCATGTGGGACAAATGTAAGGGCCTTAGTAAATTCCTGTTTCACTGGTTAAGATGAGTAGCAGTGGAAGGGTAGGCAATGGAGTAGTGCCTGCCTTCTGTGAATTTTTTTTTGTGATAAGTGGAGTTGATAGTCAAAGCAAGAGTGACAATTTGAGCCTGCTCTGTAGACTGGTACTATCCCAACAGGAGTCTTATGGGTGGAGGTTGGGTTGAGGGAAGTTTGTTTCTTCAAAAGTGTCCACTGTCCTTGCTTGAAGAGGTGAATCTAATTATGGACCATGGTCCCACTGATGAAATCAACTTTGTGGCTTGAACTCCCTCCTTGGTAAGGACTGAGAAAGTATATAGATTAAAGATGGATTGATGGGAGGGGCTTAGGATGATCTGATTTTGTAAAGGAATATATGGAGAGGTAAAGGACAAATGTGGAGAAAACAGAGCAGGATTAAGGAAAGTGGAGGACATACAAATGGTAGAGGAAATAGGAATGTGAAGCAGAAAATGAGTAGAGGAAGAAGGTCTCTCATCCGTAAGTCTCAAATCAAGATTTACAGGCATGTGCTGAAAGTGTACAGGAGAATAGGATAAAGATATTGTGTCTTGTGTGCTCTCTCAAAAGGTGATTTTTCAGGAGGTAATCTTGTAATTTTATTTGTAATGAGGTTCAGGCAATCCTCTCTTATAGGGGAGATGCTGTAGTAGAGAATATATATTCATACTATACTATATTTGACATAACGAAAATATTGTAAATCATGTTTAACATCTTAAATATTACAGACTTTGAAGACAATGACGCAAAAAAATAATGCCTCACCTGACAATGGACTCCAAAGGAGAAGAAATCGGATGACTAGAGGTAAGTTTATCCTGGAGAATTTTGTACAGAGGTTCATGATTGAAAATTTGGTAAATGGTAAGAAATATTTTTAAAGTTAGTGAATGTAATCAGAAAGATCATGAGTAATCAATCCATTAATATCACCTGTGAAATGTTGAAATGCGGGTAATAACCTCTTCTAGTAAAAATCTCAGTAACTCCTGAATTGTTTGTAAAGTCCTAGTTAAATTTTCCTTGGTGGGTATGATATACCCTAGTGTGCAGAGAAATGTTGATAGTGAACAGTGTTAAAGAAGAAAGATGTACTTAAGTATACATGGATCTGGGTGTTGGGTGGGAGGGTGGTTGAAAGATCAATAATTTATTATGTAGTAATATCCACAATGATGATTGGAAGAGTTCTGAATGTGAATGTGTTAAGGGGAGAGAGTGGTGGAATATCTGACCATCTGGTACAGGAGAGATTGAGAGTGGAAGTACAAGATGGAGAAGAAAAAAAAGGAGGAAGGCAGAGAGATGCTGAAATTGAGTTGAATGAGAAGGGAAGGAGGATGAATACCAAGCAAAACTGCGAGATGTAGGAAATGTATTGAAAAAGGGGGAAAAGAAAGTAGAAGGATTTATGTTTTTCAAGGATATCAAAGTATTAAAGTGTGCAAAAATGGTTTGTGGGATGGGAGAATGGGTGGGAACAGCTGGAAAGGTAGTAAGTAATGGAATGAAAAGTTGAGTGCAGTGGTGGCAGAAAAAAATATGAATATATAAAGAATAAAAGAGGAAGCATATGACAAGTATAAAGAGGATGGAAGTGAAGTGTAAGCTGAGGGAGGCTAAGAAAAACAGATATGAAGCATGCAGATAATTTGTGTATGTAATAAGAAATCCTTTCACTGTATGATTATTGAATATAGAATGCACTTTTTTCTGACCTAGAATATGGTGGATAGTGGAAGTTGTATGCCACACTGACACTAGTCACACACACACACACACATATATATATATATATATATATATATATATATATATATATGTAGTGTTACTGGGAGATCTTAATGCTAGGGTAGGAAATGAACCAATAAACAGAGTGGTTGGGAAGTGTGGAGTTTCAGGAAAAAATAGTAGTAGAGAGTTGATGGTGGAGATGTGTCTAGAGAGTTGATGATAGCAAATTCATTGTTTAGGAAGAAATTCAAGCTTAAGTACACATGGGAGAGGGTGGTAGATAGGGCTTTAATGAATTACATAGTGGTAACCAGGGGAAGAATAGGAAGAGTTTTGGATATACATGTTTTAAGAGGAGAGAGTGGGGGAATATCAGATCAGTTTTTGGTGGAAGGTAAGTTGAGAGTGGAAGATAGATGGAGAAAGAGGAAAAGGACAGTAGGTAAGTATGTGCCTAGAGTAAACTGCTTAAACGAGAAAGAAAAGGAGAAGGAGTACAAGAAGCTGAGAGAGAAGTGTTAGTGAGTGAAAGATAGAGTAGAACTAGGAGTGGAGGAGGAATGGGGATGGTTCAAGGAGGGAATCAAAGGGTGTGCAAAGTTGGTATGTGGAACAAGGAGGATGGGAGGAAATAGAAGGAAGGGTAGTAAGTGTGTGTGTATGTATTATTTATATATATATTTTTTTCTTTTCAGATGAAATTCAGGACAACATTTCTCTTTTGATAGACAGTGTTCCTGCCTTGGATTCTCTCTTCACTATAACAGACCGAATAGGTCATGGAACCTTTAGTTCAGTCTATCTGGCACGAACCAAACACAGTGCCACATCCATCAATGGACGTCAACACTTTGCTATCAAGCACATCATCCCAACCTCACATCCATCACGGGTTTTAATGGAATTGAGGTGTCTTAAATTGATTGGGTAAGTTGAGCTTTCATTGAATAGCTCTTGGAGGTTTTGTTTTAGTTTACCTTTATTTGTAACTAGCTTGACAAGTCTAAGTAAAGTTTTATAAAAGAAACCTTTGGGTTATCTGAAGGACTAATAACATATCACAGGTTAATCAAATAATGAAGTCAATACCTTGGATCTCTTGTAGGAGACCTATAGCCCGTATCTCATTTTGACTGATTAAGCTTTCATCATATGGATATAGGATGGCTTATTTTGAGTTGATTTTTCATTAAGACTGTAATCTGTTCAGAACAAGAGGAGCTGGTTTATTCCCAGTGTTTATTGTATGCCCCCACCCCCTCATCCACTCTATTAAAAAATGTATAGAACAGAGAAGAACATCCTTTTAGGCCATGTCATTTCTTTAGCCATATGCCTATTGACTTGTATTGACTGGCTGGCTAGTAAGGTTGTTTATTGTGTGTCTAAGGGAGGTTAGAGTGTTGAAGGACTGGAGAAGTGCCTGTATAGTTTTGCTTTACAAAGGAAAAGGGGACAAATGTGATTGTAGTAGTTTTAGAGGGATCAGTTTGTTAAGTATAGTTGGGAAGGTTTATGGGAGAGTTTTGACTGAGTGGATTAGGTGAGGAACAGGAGTAATTGGTGAGTAGCAGTGTGGTTTTAGGAAAGGTAGATGATGCATGGATCAGATTTTTGTGGTAAGGCAGATTTGTGAGAAGGCTTTAGCAAAAGGTAAGGATTTTTTATGGGCCCTTATGGATTTGATGGAGGCTTATGACGGTAGACAGGAAGGCACTGTCATAGGTATTGCAGATATATGGGATTGGGGGAAGCTGTTAAGGGCAGTCAAGAGTTTTTATGAGAGTAATAAAGCCTGTGTGTACATGGAAGGGATGGTACGGGAAGTAAATGCAAGGATAACAGCCAAGGCACTGGAGATGGTTAAATATGATAGAAGTGGGAGGTGAGCCAGTTGTTGTTGTAGATGACACTGTGCTTGTGGCAGGGTGAGAGGGGGCACTAAGGCAGCTGGTGACTGAGTGGGAAGGTTGTGCAATAGGAGAAAGTTAAAGGTAAATGCGGGTAAAAGTATGGTGATGAGATGCACAAGGGGGATAGAGGTAAATTGTAGATTTAAGAGGAACAAGTATGGGGGATTAAAAAGTGGCATGAGAAATAGGCATCTGGGAATGAATGCAAAGTGAAGATTATATGAAGGGGTGATTGTGCGGATGACACTGTATGGGGTGGAGACTTGGAGCTGAAAGAATTAGAAAGGAGAAATTTGAATGTGTTTGAGATAAAATGTCTGAGATGCATGATAGTCATTACAAGATTGTATAGAGTGAGAAATGAGGAGGAGAGCTGGGGTGGAAAAGGAGATGGCAGATAGGGTTGATGAAAGATTATTAGGAAGGTTTGGACACATGGAAAGAATGAGTGAAGAAAGATTAGCAAAAGGGTTGTGGAAGGCAGAGGTGGATGGAGTGAACTTGATGGGATGATTGAAGATGAGATGGATAGATGGAGTGAAAGGGGCTTTAAGCAAAAGGGGAATGACTGTTGAACAAGGAAAGGAGAAGGGAAGGGTTAGGGGTGAGTGGAGAATGGTTGTGTATAGATGATACTTTGATGCAGCCTGAAGGGATTTCTCCCCATCTCTATTTTCCATATGAGGGGATGGAGAGTGGGAGTCACCAATTAAATGGGGCAGCCATGATGTAGATGTACTGTCCTGCTCCATTCCTTAAGACCTTTGCAGGAGATAGAGATGACCCTTCTTCCATGAGAAGCAAAGATGAAAAGGAAACAAGGGTGATGGATGGGAATGGGTTTATGCCTTAGACTTGGCTATCTCCTGTATAAGGAGGAAGAAGCCCTTTGTATATAGATAGATATAGCCTCAAGTTCTACTGACTAATGATGATAATTGTTGCCTTGAGTTTCATCAAGTAGAAAACCTGCAACATCACAGTGGTTAACACCAATCCCCAGGTCCTCTCACAGATCTCTGTGGGAAATTTATTTGGATCATTGTCTGTGTTGTATTGGTGTGGAACTGTTTATGTGTCACCAGCTGAAATTAGTAGGAAGGTAGCAGTAATTGGTTGGCAGTATTCCATGTTTGCAAAGGCATAAGAAATTGAAGTTTATGGGTAAGGTAATTGATGGGTTTTGAAGATGGGCAGCTCTGTTGTCATTATTGCAGGACCACCACCAGCAGGTACCCTTCAATGGTCACTTCCACTGATTGGAAACCCATAGTCCCAGAAAGAAACATTGGTGCTTTGCCTTTGTTGTCTTAGTATATGCAGTCCGTATGAAGTCCCTTAATTTAACTTCTGAATTTGTTGCACTTCCTCTCTCCACTAGTCAGTTCCTTTCCATTCTCCAAATATAAATTGCCAGGTGATTTTTGGCATATTATAACTATAGATCTTGGTTGTCCAGACAACACACCATAGAAAATTATAGGAATGTGCTTAAAGTATATATAGCTATAAGTTGATAAATGTATGAAGAAAAGGCTCAGAATTTGTTTTAAGTTGATAACTGCTAGTGTTTTTAGTTCAAGCAGGTAATTAGAATTGTTTTAAAGTAACCTTCAAGGTCTATTAATCTGTGACATAGATTTTATGTTATGAAATTTTTTATTCTCAAATTAACATTATGCATAGATATCTTACCATCCTTGCTTTTACCACAATATTTGTGATCATTTGGTTGTTTGCTTGTTTGCTTAGGGGTGTACACAACGTGATGGGAATAACCATGTGTTTCCGCGAGATGAATCACATCGTGCTGGTCATGCCACATTTCCCACACAATCCATTTTCTGTGAGTTGAAAATTTTATGTTGTTTTTGGTTTAAGTCATAGCTGTCATATTTTATTATTTTAAATATCTGTTGCCATTTTCAAATTGTTCTGAATAACATTTTTGGATGTCCTTTACCATCTTCAAGTTGTCCTAAGTAATATTTTCCTTTGTTGCTATTATTTGTCTATTTTCATTATTTTTTTCATTTTTGTTTTGCTGCATATTGTAATTATTTTCTTACATCAGGAAACAAGCTTATTATATCTTTTCTTCATTGATTGATTTGTAGTAAGAAATCAGTGGATCACCTTTTTTTATGTTGAATATATCTACCCATTCATGTTATATAAATGAAGTTGATGTTATAGCATACAGTATGTGCATAGGTAAATGAATATGTACATGAACTTTTTTAGAATAATAAGCATTTAAGAAGGGACATAATTTCAAGCAGGTTTAAAGATATGGGGACTCAATGACAATGGATACAGTAGAAAGGAAAAGATGTTTATGCTCTGGAGTTGTTCAAGGAAAAGAGGATGGATGGCTTTGATTGAAACTTGATTAATGTCACAGACCACACTGCCTTCATTCTCAGACTACACCACAATCAGGGTATACAAAACTTACCTAAAAATGGACACATAACACTACACAACAGCATACCCTTTTCCAACAAGGCAAAAGAAACAAAACAATCACTTACAGACAACACAACAGAAATAATCACCATCAAGACACAAAGGAAACAGTTTACAATATCACAAACATGTACATAAAACCCACCACTTCAGTACCCCAAGGCTACACACCCTGACTTCTGCTATTCAACAGCTTAACAAACTATATACTGATAGGTGATCTGAATGCACCATGACTATACAGCTGATCAATCAATTAATCCTTTGCTACTGGTCTCATTTACAGGCTGCTAGGTATCTGGTAATTGCCACCAAATTAGCCCTCAAGTCACTCAAATATTTGGACACAAAAATGTTATAGACAAGGTTAAAAGTGGAAATATGTGGAAATTATATGCATAGATCAGTTTGGGGGGGGAAAAAAAAGGAAAAGTTGTGATCGTATGGATAGCTTAATTGAGTACATGGAGGATTATTGAAGTTAGATTAAGGTTATAATTGGGATTAACTAAGACCCCATTCAGGCTGGGGTCCAACTCTCAACTGAGTAATACTGGATGTTTCCCATTATAGCACTGGATAGGTTAATGTCAAATTGGCTTGACTGGAATGTAATCGCCACACTGTTTATGTGCTTTATATGGGGATGATAGGGATAGAGAGGAGAGAAATGGTATTGATTGTGGCAGTGGGAGATGATAGGAAAATGACTATGATGGGAGAGGAGAATGATAAGGTTATAGAAAAAGATACAAAGACCATTGAAAGACATGAGAGCTGGCAAGGCTCCTGGGTTAGATGGTTGTCATGTGGAGTGCTTGACAAAAGGAGTAATTGTAATGGAATGATAAGATTGTTTGTGTGTCTAAGGGAGGAAAATGTTCCAGTGGACTGGAGGAATGCATGTAAAGTTCTGTTATACAAGGGAAAAGGGGACACAAATATAGTAACTAGGATGTACTCTGTCTTGCTGCATTGCTTCTGACCTGGGCAGTGGGTAGGAGACAAGGATGACCCTTCATCCATGAGGAGCTAAGATGAGAGAGTAACAAGAGTGGTGGATGGGAGTAGAATGGGTGGGAGTGAGTGTGTGCCTCTGATTCGGCTACTTTCCTTAAAAAGTGGAAGAAGCCCTTGGTGTATAGCTAGATAGATAGAGGGAGTAGTTTGTTAAGTGTAGTTGGGAAGGTGTATGGGGGGGTATTAATTGAGCAAGGAGAGTTTGGGAAAGAGTAGTGTGGGTCTAGGAACATAAGAGGGTGTGTAAATGAAGTTTTTGTAGTAAGGCAGAAGAAAAAAAAAGAAAAGATCTTTTGGTTGTTTATGGATTTGGAAAAGGCATATGACAGTGTTGAGAGAGGCATTGTGGGATGTGTTACAGGTGTATGTGATAGGGGGAAGTCTATTGAAGGCAGTCAAACATTTTTATGTGAGTAGTAGAGCCTCTTTAGTGTAGGGAATAGAGAGAGTGAGTGGTTTGAGGTGTAGGTGGGGCTGCAGTGTGGTAGTTCAGTGTTAATTTATCTATACCAAGGGCTTTTTTTTTTCCTCTTACAAGGGAGGTAGCCAAGTACCTGCTCCCACCCATCCCACCCCCATCCACCACCCTTTCCTCCCACTCATCTTAGCTCCTCATGGATGACGGGTCATTTCTGTATCCTGGCCACCCTGGATTAGAAGCATTGAAACAAGACATAGCACATCCACAGCAAGGCCACTTCACTTAATCATCGACCCCCTATCTGTGTCCCCTCATGCAGAAAAAAAAAAGAGAAAACAGGGAGAAACCCCTTTTGGTTGCATCACAGCATTGTTCATACACAACCACTCCCTACCCCCTAATCCCTTCCTTGCATCACAGCATCATCTAAGCACAGGCATTTTTCACTCATCCCTATCTCCTACCTTCTCCCTTCCTTGCTCGACAGACAATCCCCTCATGCTCAATGCCCCTTTCATCCCATCCATCCATCCATCTCATCCTTGGTTGTCCCCTCAAGTTCACTCCCTCCACTTTTGCCTTCCTCACCTCTTTTATTAATCTTTTTTCACTCATTCTTTCCATGTGCCCAAGCCAACTCCTTCGTCAGCCTTATCTGCCACCTCCTTTTCCACCCCAGCTCTCCTCCTCACCACCTTACCTCTCCTCTCCACCCTCACATTTACTATATCTACAAACAGTGATGAAAAAAAAATCAATGCTTATAAGGATGGTAAATGAGAGGGTGCTAGGCATAGGTTTGGAGCTAATAAATGAGAATGGAGGAAAGTAGAAGATGAAACAGTTGTTTGTAGATGACACTGTACATGTAGCCAAGTTAGAGGATAGAATGAATCGGTGATGGAGTTTGGGAGGGTATGAAAGAGGAGGAAGCTGGAAGATTAGGACAAAATTAAGTGATGAGATGTACAAAGGGTGAGAGTAACAATGGGTTGGAGGTGAATTTAAAGAGTGAGATGGTAGAAGAAGTGAATAGCTTTAGGTATTTGGAGTCGCATGTAGTAGAGAATGGAGGAATGGGGAAGGAGGGATGAACAATGTCATAAGAAATAGGTGTGAGGATAAGTATAAAGGGAAAATTGTATGAGGGCGTGGTTGTGCTCATGACACTGCATGAAGCAGGGAATTGAAATTCAAGAAGGCAGAAAAAATATTCTTATTATGTTTGAGATGTGTTTTAAGAAGTATGGTGGGGTGTGACAAGGATGGATAGAGTGAGAAATGTGGAGGTGAGGCAGAGTGTGGGGTGGAAAGAGGGCTGGTAGATATGGTTGATCAAAAGAAGTAGAATTGGTTTGGGCATGTGGAAAGAACGAGTGAAGAAGAATTGGTATGCATAATGTATGTAATGAACCAGTCCATATCTTATAGATGATTAGATTTTGTACCTTTCCAGGAACACTGTATGTTTTTTCTCAATCTTTAACCATATTTATTCTATTTACAGGAATATGTTGGAAATTTAACTATAGCAGAGTTGCAAGATTATATCAAGAATCTTTTGATTGCACTGAAGCATGTTCACAGCTTTGGTATCATCCACCGGGACATCAAGCCAGCAAATTTTCTTTATAATCGTAGATTACGAAGGTCAGAGCAGCTGCACTCATATTATGGCCTTTAGATCTTCTTGTTATGTGTGATGGGTCTTGTGTTATCCTTAAAATTTTGCAATTTTTATGTACTCTGCTGCATGCTTGTTTTATTCTCGACTACAGTAAATTATGGCAAATAAGTTACTTCAAAGATTATAGGTTGTGGTATAAGTGTGTCATATTCAACCACCCTCCACCACCTTCCAACATAAGGAAGGCTAAAATTGAAATATCAGTATAACTCATGGCAAAGGCATACATATTATTTAGTTATATGTAAAAGGATATAAGCAGCAGAGATTGTTGGACACCAAGTAACAATGAAGACATAGTCAGAAATTCCAGTTATTCATACTCATAGTTTAGTGAAATTCTGAAAACTATTTGTGATGTATCAACTGATGGGAGAGACACCAGATGGGTTTTTGTATAGGTGTAGGGTGAGTGTATGCTTTGATTTGGCTATCCCCTTATAAGGGGGAAAACAAACGCACATGGCTAGCAGGGCCTCCCATAGAGAGAGTGGTGCTGCAACCTCGTGCAAGACCAAATTAGGTCATGTATCACTGCTGTCTCAGCAAGATTAGGGACACAGTATTAATGCCCATACAAAGACATCTCTTTATCAATGTTTCCTTAGTAGTGAGTTTATATGAGTGTATATGTCCCAGAATTTTGGATTAATGCTGAACAACATTACAAAATTATTATTTGGATTTCTAGGGAACTTAAGTTTGACAAGAATCCAAAATGAGAACCATAGTGTATTCTATGTCATAGATTTCAATTTCAATATTAATAGTCCCAGTTCACTATAATAGAATAGAACTGAAAAAAGGAACCCAGGAATGTGCAAAAGCTTTTCCAGTAACATAAATTCTGCTATATGTATATATTTTTCTAAAGATATTTTCACAGTAAATCATCATCAACATTTATCATTCATTAATTCTCTCTGCTTAACAGGTACTCTTTGGTGGACTTTGGCCTTGCACAAGAAGTGGGTCAGATGCCTGTGTCAGTGGCAGCCACTAATGTTGAGGACTTACCTTCAGTTAGCAATACTCCAATGGTTCCAAATGTTAAGACTGTCAAAAGGAAGCTCACAGTCAGCTCTACAGTAAGTTTCATTTATATCTCCCTTATTCTCCACTTCCTCTTTCTTCTCTTTCCTGTCTCCTGTGTTATCTGTCTCCTCCCTCCTATCTCCTCTCTCTCTCTCCTCTCTTCTTTCTCTGTTGTCTCTCTTTTCTCTCCTTACTATGTTTTCTTGTTTTTCTCTCCTCTCTCCTTTTTCACCTCTCTGTTTTTCTTTCCTCTCCTCTCCTCTCTCCTCTTCCTTCTTTTCTCTTCACCCCTCTTTCCTCTCCTCTCCTCTCTATCCTCTCCTGTCTCCTCTCTTCTCTCTCCTCTCTTCTTTCCTCTTCTAATTAGAACCAAAAAAGAAATATAAAATTGATGGAGGATTGGTTAGTATGGGATGAAAGAAAAACATTGCTTCCAAGACAACTAAGAAAAGCACTGGTATGCCTACATTTAGTTCACTATCTCTAATTTGAACAATACCAATAAATTATTAGCCTGGCAACTGGTATTAAATGCCCTTATTGCAATCACCATAGAAAGACACAGCAGAGAAGGATTCATAGTAATGGACACAACTTGGAAAGATTAGGCTTAAGAAGAAAATAGACAAGAACTGTTTTACCAACAGAATGGTTAACAAATGGAATGGACTTAGTAACCATGTATTGAGTGCTGAATCAATTGGTTGTTTTAAGAGAAGATTGGATAATTTTATGGATAGGAATGATAGGTGATAATGAACATGGACCTTCTTAGTGTAGGTGTTATAGTATCTTGCAGTCTCCCCTATTCCTGTGTTTTTACACTATACTATACTGCCCACAAAACTGTCGCTAAATGACTCATGGACTGAACTGGTTGTTTTTGTTGTCGTTCCCTAGACTGTCTGTCCGAGCAGTCACGTCTCCCCAAGGAATGCCACAGCCAAAACTGGGTTTTCCCACAAATCTTTTATAGAGTGTATGTTGTATTGTTTGCATGCATGATTGTGTATAATGCAGTCTTCCATTATGTGTTGTATGGTATTGGGTGAAGCGTTACATCCTGGGCAGCTGTTCACAATGCGGTCATCCAGCCTCTTCTGGTAGCTTAGAAGTGCTGGGTGGTGGCCGCACCGCAGTCTGGCCAGGTGGACTCTGTCCTTTTGTGGGAGAGAGGATTCAGAAGGGTGGATATCAGGGGGTCTGGCATGCAGCAGTGTGTTGTCTTTCAGTGTGTTAATGGAGCGGTGAGTGATATGATTATGAATATGTTTCCGGAGGCTGGTATTTGGTGGTTGTGGAGGAAGAGAAGAGAGTATCTGTGTGTGATACAGGTCTTTGGGTGTTGTTTTAATGTTTCTTGGTGTGCGTGGGTGTTCTGCTATGTAGTGTAGCGGGTGTGATGTGTTTGTGGTGGCTGCGGCAAGTGTTTGTGTGCCTCTCATGTCGAGGTGGTCCTTGACTTTGAGGACTTTTGTTTCATGGTGTAAATGGTCTGTAGGTGTTGTATTTGTGCAGCCTGTAATTGTTTTTAGGGCTTTGTTTTGTATGATTTGAAAGGTGTTGTGGTGTGTCTCACTGAGATTAGGAGCCCATGCAGGACTTGCATAATTCATCACTGAGCATATGCATTGTTTGTATATTGTTGTATTAGTTTCTTTGTTTTGTCCAAATGTTGTTCCAGTGATTGACTTAAGTGCATTAAGTCTAGGTGTGCATTTGTTTTTTATGTTTGTGATGTGTTGTTTGAAAGACATGGATGTATCGTCTAGCATCTACGTCATGGGACCACCCCCCAACCCCAAGAGTTGGGGGCCAAACAGCGGCAACCAGCCCTGGCCACCGGCTCTACGCATGTGGACTGAACTGGTAGGTGTGGCTGGTTTCTTGGGGGCTGCTGGTGTCTTACAAGAGAGAATGGAAGCAAAAGATTAATTGGTTGTCCTTTTGGATATGTGAACATGAAAAAAGAAAAAGAACATTGCACTACTGATTTTTAGTATTTAAATAAATTCTTACTTTATATGTAATTAAAAAATTCAGACAAAAGTTGTTAAAAAGTGGATTTTGAGGAAAATTTTGAAATGTTTCTCAATCAACAGCTATATAGTGTATTGCGTATATTGTGGTTGGTGGTGACATTAGAGGGAAGAGGGTAGTGGGGAGTGGAGTATGTAGGGGATGGAATGGGTGGGAGTGGTTTCTATGCCTTGTCTTTTTGCTACCTTCCGTGTAAGGGGGAAAAATCCTTTTGGATATGTATGTATGTATGTATCTTTGGGTCAGGGAGCTGTTTCCTCACCAGAGTTGACAGGTCAGGTATTATACCATTGAGGTGTCAGACAAACCTCAGAATGGGTTCATTCCTGCATCTGGAAAACCAGTCACTATTCAACATCTCATAACATGAATGACATCAGATATTATTTGACTATATACCAAGAGCTTTTTTCCCCTTATAAGAGAGGTAGCAAAGTCAAAGGCTCTTACATACTCCCACCCATTTCACTCCTATCCACATTCCCTTTCCCCCCGTTCATCTTAGCTCCTCATGGATGACTGGTTATCTCTGTATCTCGCCCACTGCCCTGGGTCAGAAGCAATGTAGCAAGACACAGTATACCCACAGCAAGGCTACTTCACATAATCTGTGACCCCTCCCCCCCTCTATCTCCTCATGCAGAAAAAGAGATGGGAAGAAATCCCTTTGAGCTGTGTCAAAATATCATTCGCACATAGGCACCCCCTCCCCCTCCCCTCCCTTCCTTGCCTATCAGTATCATCTATACACAGTCACTCTCCACTCATCCCTATCTCCTGCCTTCTCCCTTTCTTGCTCAACAGACATTCCCATTTTGCCCAGTGCCCCCTTCACCCCACCCATCCACCTCATCCTTGGTTGTTCCCTCAAGTTCACAATCTCCACCTCTGCCTTCCACACCTCTTCTACACCTGTGTCAGAGTGAATAAAAAATACTGCCACCAAGTCTTCCCACTCGGGTCATAAAGGCAACTAAAACGGGATGGAATGTGGGACTAGGTATCCTGCTCTCTGTGGAACTATGGGTACATTCCTGTGAGAAGTCAAGAAATCAGATATGGGAGTGATTATTCTAGTTGATATAATTGTTTTTGAGGCCATTGACCCTGAGTTCTCTATGTAAGTAGACTTGACCAAATGTTGTATATTTGGTGTTTCTGTAGCAGTTTATGAATTCTTTATTTTCAGGAATCTCCATCAACAGACAAAATTGTGAAAAGACCGCGCCAGTTTTCTCCACATTCTTCCTCCTCAGCTAGTGTTCTCTCTCCTAATGCAAACTGCATCAATACAGTAAGCTGTGCTGTTTTAATTTCCGACAGGAATTTCCTGTTTGGTTCTACTAAGGATTTTAACCCTGTGTACAGAATTGTTTGTAAAGATATTTTAATTCTGTAGTTGACAGCTGTAAGGAGACATGTGGAGAATCAAGGCAACAGATTGATTAAGGCTTCCATAGTGATGTCAAAATGGGTGCTGGAAATGTTTTTATGTGTTCTACCATGCTTTCTTCTTTTCTTTAAATCCAAGCCAACTGAATAAATTGAGTTAGGTTATGCCTCTTCGACTGCTCATTTACTCCTTCCAGAATTTCATTCTTGCCTTTGTGATAAGTTCAAGCCAGTTTTGGGATCATTACTGTTAAGTCTTTTCTGTTCTCTCCCATTCTTCCTCAACAGACATTCCCCTCTTTCTTAATGCTCCTTTTACCCCCATCCATCCATTGCATCCTAGGTCACCCCCTCATGTTCACTCCTTCCACTTCTGCCTTCCACACCACTTTTACTAATATTTCTTTACTCATTCTTTTCATGTGTCCAAACCATCCCAATACTCTTTCATGAACCCTATTTCCCAACTCCTTTTCCACCCCTTTTCTCTTCCTCACCTCATTTCTCACTCTATCCATCCTAGTAACCCCTATCATACTTCTCAGGCACCTCATCTCAAACACATTCAAAATCCTCTCTTCCTCTCGTATGTTTCATGTTTCTGCCCCATACAGTGCTGTCAGCACAATCACTCGTTCAAACAATCTCCTTTTAGCATCCATTCCCAAATGTCTATTTCTCATTACACTTTTTAATCCCCCAAGTAATTTACTTGCTTCTCTCAATCTACATTCTACCTCCACCTCCACTCCTTTTCCTGCCACATTTGCACCCAAGTATCTAAAACTATCCACTTCCTCCAATCTCTCTCCCTTAATACTCACTTCCAGTCTGCTGCCACTTTCTCCCCTTGTACATCTTATCACCTTACTTTTACCCATATTTATCTTTAACTTCCTTCTTTCACACACCTTCCCAAACTATGTCACTAATTTCCTCAATCCCTTCTCTGATCCTGCTACAAGTGCAGTGTTGTCAGCAAACAACAACTGGCTTATCTCCCACTTTTCACCATTTCCTTTAACCATCTCCAATCCCTGCCCCACTACCCTTGCATTTACCTCTCACACCACCTCTTCCATGTATAAATTGAACAGTCAGGGCAACATAACATATCCCTGACGAAGTCCCATCTTTACCTCAAACCACTTGCTCTCTCCATTTCTAATCCTAACACAAGCTCTACTACTCTCGTAAAAAGTCTTGACTGCTCTTGAAAGTTTTCATCCTATCCCATATATCTGCAATACTTCCCACAGTGCCTTCCTGTCTACCCTATCATAAGCCTTTTCCAGATCCATAAAAGCCCCCAAAAATCCTTACCTTTTCCTATAGCTTTCTCACATATCTGTCTTACCACAAAAGTCTGATCTACACAACCCCTACCTGTCCTAAACCCACACTGTTCCTCACCAATCTCCCTCTGTTCCTCTACTAATCCTTTCAGTCAAAACCCTCCCATAAGCCCTCCCAACTACACTTAACAAGCTGATCCCTCTGAAACTACTACACTCACACTTGTCCCCTTTTCCCATGTAAAGTGGAACTATGGAGGAACTCCAGTCCACCGGCACTCTACCCTCTCTTAAACAAGCATTATAATAGTAATAATAATAATAGTAATAATATTAATTATAATAATAATGATCATCGGTTTTGAATTAGCAATACAAAGAGAGAGAGAGGTATGCACATATTGTGATGCATGATAACCATTGTACATCGGGCATCTCCCATGTGAGACGTGAAGTATCATCAAATCATTGTACAACTGGCAACCCAATGCTTGCGTGCAAATATATGGGTTGGAGATGGTTAAAGAAAATAGAGAAAAATGGGAGATTAGCCAGCTGTTTTTTGCTGATGACACTGCTTGTAGCAGGATCAGAGGGACAAAGGAAGTTGGTGACCAAGTTTGGGATTCAGATTTTTGTGGTAAGACAGATATGTGAGAGAGCTTAGGAAAGAGTAAGGATGTTTTTTGGGCCTTTATGGACTTGGAAAGCTTATGATAGGGTAGACAGGAAGGCACTGTGGGAGGTATTGTAGATATATGGGATTGGAGGAAAGCTGTTAAGAACAGTCAAGAGTTTTTATGAGATTAGTAGAGCTTGTGTTAGAATCAGAAATGGAGAGAGTGAGTGGTTTGAGATAAAGGTGGGACTTTGCCAGGGATGTGTTATGTCACCTTGGCTGTTCAATTTGTACAAGGATTGAGTGGTGCGAGAGGTAAATCCAAGGGTAGTGGGTTGGGGATTGGAGATGGTTAAAGGAAATGGAGAAAAATGGGAGATAAGCCAGTTGTTGTTTGCTGATGACACTGCACTTGTGGCAGGATCAGAGGAGGGATTGAGGAAGTTAGTGACAGAGTTTGGGAAGGTGTGTGAAAAAAGGAAGTTGAAGATAAATGTGGGTAAAAGTAAGGTGATGAGATGTACAAGGGGAGAAAGTGGCAGTAGACTGGAAGTGAATATTAAGGGAGAGAGACTGATAGAATTGGATAGTTTTAGAAATTTGGGTGCAAATGTGGTGGGAAAGGGAGGAGTGGTGGAGGTAGAATGTAGATTGAGAGAAACAAGTAAATGCCTTGATGGAATAAATTTTTTTAATGAGAAATAGACATTTGGGAATGGATGCTAAGAGGAGATTGTATGAATGAGTGATTGTGCCGACAGTACTGTATGGGGCAGAAACATGAAACAAAAAAGAGAAGGAGTTTGAATTGTTTGAGATGAGGTGCCTGAGAAGTATGATAGGGGTTACTAGGCTGGATAGAGTGAGAAATGAGGAGGTGAGTAAGAGAACGGGGATGGAAAGGGAGTTGGGAGATAGGGTTGATGATAGAATATTGGGATTGTTTGGACACATGGAGAGAATGAGTAAAGAAAGATTAGTAAAAGAGGTGCGGAAGGAGTGAACATGAGGGGGCAGCCAAGGATGAGACAGATGGATGGAGTAAAACTGGCATTGGGAAATAGGGGAATGTCTGTAGAGGAAGGATGGGAGAAGACAGAAGATGGGGTGAATGGAGAATGGTTGTGTATGGATAATGCTGTGATGCATGAAAGGGAGTGGGTGGGGAATGGAGGATGAGGGAGTATGTGTG
>NC_134777.1:99738982-99741482 GCF_046742065.1 Oratosquilla oratoria
AGTCGTAAACCACTTCATACGCAATCAAAACCAAATCTAACGTTCCTCCTATCTCAGCACTTTTTGGACAGAGGGTTATCCCCGGTCCCCGTCACACCGCTCGGGTTAGGAACAATGCAGCCAGGCACAGCAGAGTCCTTCTGTGGCCGGCTGACATGCCGGGCTGCCACATCTCGGTTTTCGTTCCCCAATGACGTCATATCGTTTTCATGATAGATCAGAATCTATGATCCATTCCTATGAGTAATATACAGTCCAGAACTGCTTCAAATGTTTCAGAGTATTGAAAGCCTTTTCCTCCAAGTGTACATATTCGTTAGCCTTTCCAGTGAGATACATCTTATATGCTTTTATTCTGGCTCCCTAGAGTCCAGCAGAAGAGTTAAATTCACCTCGGTTTACTCTGTCACACACACATTACTGTCTGCACAGAAAGGCTGTTAATTCTCATGTTTCTCTTCTTTGAAAAAAGTTCCATAATATGATATGAGAGGTGATGGAAAAATTACATCACTTCATGTCAGGGGCAAGGTAATAAAAAAGTGCGAATTACATATTACTGTAAAAATTATTTCTAAAAATGAAAATATAATAAATAGAAGCAGAATAAATCGCCAATGATCTTAAGTCACTCCAGTTGACTTCTGTAATGAACTTGATAAAGGGGAAAACTGTTAGCTTCTTTTCACAACTGGTTTTGTTAGTTGGAACCACAGGTCGGACCAGAGGGGAGGCGCCGCTCGCAGCCAAGACAAGGCCGGCCAGATTTCAGATCCCGCCGCCGCGCCAGGCGACGCCGCTTGGAGGGTGATGGCCGCGATAGGGGCCGTCGACGTCAGCAATGTTCCTTCCCGTGGCAGGGGAGCGGGTGCAACAGCCACGGGCAGGAAAAAGGAGGAGAAGACACGGACCGAAAAGGAGCGAAGAGATGCAAAGAGCTACCGCAAAACAGGCGGGCAGATAGTCTTAGATCTGGAGGCTTTTTTCATTAGGGAATTTTCTGATTTGTGGCGATACATACAGCACCTATATTCTGCCGTTTTGCCATTTTATTTTCTTAAGTCTTGTACCACCTGCGCTCTTTAGACCATCGCTATTGACCTTGCCGTCACTTGAGCATGAGAGGCGGCAGGGGCCGATATCTATGCTGAATTACGTAATTTACAAATTACCAGCTACCCTTTCTCGCGTTCTTTTTCCTTGCTTTTCCTTAACATGAAACGGGCGAGAGCGCCGGCAGGAAAGGGACAAAATTCCCATCAAAGGCTACAAATGGAGTTGTTAGACTCTTTTTTTTTTCTCTCCATACTAGTAATGGAAAAGCATTGGGCTTCTATTCAGTCCTCGCAATGCGAAAGGAAATCAGTTCACATCATAAAAAAGGAGGCACACGTAAACACATGGCCCTGTGAACATTCGAGGGATTTTCAAAAGCTGACCTGAATGGATTACGGGCCAAGTCCCTGACATTTACTCTGTTGTATATTCAGATCAATTTAGACAGAAATTCATCGAATTAAATCACAGAAGGATAACAAATTCAACAGTGCTCAGAATTCCTCCCTCTTTTCTTCCACACACGCGTAAACACACACACATACACACACGACTCGGTGGCGCGGTTGGTAGTCTCCGACTGTCACTACGGCTATCCGGGTTCGAATCCTGTCCGGGGCTGAAATAATTTCAGTATCGCTGCACTTCGAGTAGTTACTCCAACTCTCGTGGGCGGGGAGTTGGAGGTGTGTGTACGTGTAAGGTCACAGCATTACCCATAGATCGGTCATACGAACTCTGAGCTCTCTTCCGGGAGGGAAATAGCTGTTGATCACGAGTCCATCACGTGATCCAAGGTGAGTATACACACACACACACACACACAGATACAAACACGTGTACACACACACACACACACAGACAAATACACACAAACACATACACACGCACGCACACAAACATAAAAATAGACACACACACACAAGCAAACACACGCACACGCAAACACACATACACACACACACAAGCACACGCACACACACACACGCACACAATTGCACACACAGACGGACACAGGCACACAGTATACCCGTGCACATAGAGGAACTAAGAGGAATCTACTTTGTTACAAGATGATCTAGATAAGTGATATGAGTAGAGCTGGCAGTGGAAAATTAATATCACTGTTAAGAAATGCATGATATATACATACATATATATATATATATATATATATATATATATATATATATATATTTCTGTATGGATGCATATGTATATATACAGTATATATATAATATATATGTATATACATATATATACATATATATATATATACACATATATATAGCTATATATGTATATGTATAGATATATATATGTATATATATATATATATATATTTCTGTATGTATGCCTTTGTATATATACAGTATATAGTTATATATATATATGCATATGTACATAATATATATATATATATATATATATATATATATATATA
>NC_134777.1:99746482-99766482 GCF_046742065.1 Oratosquilla oratoria
AGAGAGAGAGAGAGAGAGAGAAAGAGAGAGAGAGATATTTATATCAGGGTAACGAGGCTAGAAAATATATATTCAAATGTCCATTCCCCTATCCGGCTAAGTCTGCTTCACTTGATATATATATATATATATATATATATATATATATATATAGATATATATATATATGTATGTATATATATATATGTATACATATATGTATATATATATGTATATATATATGTATATATTAATATATATATATGTATAAATATATGTATATGTATATACTTTTTCTTCTTAGCCGGCTTCACTGAGTCCTCATCATTTTTTGAATATACATTATTGAAACAAATATGTTGAAGGTTTAATCAACAGAAATAAATGGACGATCCGCTTATCCTATCTTTATCAATAAACGATATTCTGCCTCGAGACGTCAGATAGACTTGAACAGAATCCCAGAGACTCCGACAGACCTTCAGTCTACTGAGACTCCGACAACCATTGACAGACTGATCTTTATAGGTCCACCTCCGTGGGATTTTATGTTTCCTTATTGTTGCCCAATATTGCTTTCTGAGAAAATGTAATAATACTATTTTATCATATTAATGAAGATGTAGTAATGTTTTTATCTCATTAATGAATGATTGAATGGATTTATTTTTTATTAACTTGTTCATCTATTTGTTTGTTTATTCATTTGTCTTTAACTAATTTAATTAATTTATTTATTTACTTACCTATTTATTTATTCATTTATCTATTTCCTATTTACTAGTTAATTAATTAATTAATTAATTAATCAATTAGTTAATTAATCAATCTCTAATTCAATCTATTATTTTATTCATTAATGCCTTTATCTAATTATTCATTTATTTATTTGTTGATTCAGTTATTAATTTACTTATTAATTAATTTATTAATTTATTCATTTATTTATTCATTTGTTCAACTGCTACCTTTACTGGGTTTCATCATCTATCATTCCGAAGTTTTTATTCTCTGCGTTAATCTCGTACTGCATTCCGTGACACATCCCTGACATATCCATGACACGTCCGTGATACGTTTCTAACATGTCTGTGACAAGTCCGTGACATGCTCCTGACAAGTCTGTGACACAACCGTGACACGCTCCTAAAACGTCTGTGATACGTTCGTGACACGTTCCTAACACGTCTGTGATACGTTCGTGACACGTTCCTAACACGTCTGTGACACGTCCGTGACACATCCAAGACACATTTGAGATGCGTTTGAGACCGTCGGTGACATGTCTGAGACACATCCGCATCATGTCCGTGTCACGTCCGTAACACGTCCGGAACACATCCGTGACGTATCCACGATATGTCCACGGCACATCCTTGAAATTTCCGCTTTATGTCTGTAAAATGTCCAAAACATGCCCGCGACACGTTTGTGACATGTTCGCGACACGTCTGTGGCACGTCAAAAGCATGTTCGTCACACGTCCGTTGCATGTCATTAACACGTCTACGAGGTGTCCATGACATATCCACGACACATCCGTGACGCCGTGATAGAACACGTCCAAAATATGATCGCGACACGTCTGTGACATCTTCACGACACGTCGGTAACACGTCAACAATACGTCTGTGACACGCCCAAAGCATGTTCGTGACACGTCCGTTGCACGTTTGTGACACTCCTAAAACATGTCCGCGGTACTTCCGTGACATGTGTGAGACACATTCATGACAAATACATGACACGTGCGCAACATTTCTGCGACACGTCCGAAGTACGTCAGCGACACGTTCGCGACATGTCAACGACACGTCAGAGACACGTCCGTGACAGGGTGGGGTTCATCCGATGCAGGGCAGGGTACAGATATTACTATGGATATTTCCTATCGATTTTCATATCAGTTTAAATTCTCATTTACCCCCTAACTCATAAACTCTTCAATTTTGAAAGACGGCATGCAAAAATAATTGGAAAACATGCGAAAATAATTGAAAAACTCATCTTCATCAGCTTTCCGTTCTGAATACAAGTTGCAGAAGGATCCTTATGAACGAGTTTAGTATCAGTTTCAGGGGGCCCATCATTCGCGCTTTTTTTTTCTTTTTTTTTTTTTAGTTCCTTATTCGTTCATCAAGTAAACAAATTAATCATTTGATGTTTTATGTTTTGGATGCTGACAAATGCCCTCGTGATAAAAAAGAAGAAGAAAAAAAAGGAAAAACGAAAAATGGAATAAATAAACAAATAAGAAAATAAATAAACAAATAAATGAACAAGTAAATGAATAAATAAGATAATAAGTAAGTAGATGAATAAATAGATAAATAAATGAATGAATAGACAAATAGAGAGACAAATAAATAAATCAACAAATTAATTAGTAAATAGATAAATATTTAAATAGATAAATCGATCATTTAAATAGATAAATCAATCAACAAATAAATAAACGAATGATAAAAAAAAAACGAAAAAAGAAGGAAAGGAAAAGAAAGAAATATACTCTAGTGTCTGCAAGTCTTCTTGAAAAGCCTGCGCGCGCGGACAAAATGCGTTCGCGGGGAAAGCACTTTACCTCACACTTTGGCAGCCATCCGCCCCAGGCAATTCTGTTCATCTCCGCGACATCCTTATGTACAGAGTTGCACCATTTCCTCTTATTCTGTTGCCGCCAGACGATTTTATTCACCTTGGTGCCTTCTCAGTAACCAAGAGATTGATCTAATTTACACTAAACGGATTACCATATACAAATAATACGTGTTGATCCAGAGTTTGGCGGAAAAAAATATATAATGGAACTAAGAAGGTCGATTTTTTTTTCTTTAATCAGTAATGAAGGAAGAGAGAAGTTATAATTAGGTGTGGCAGAGTAATATGGTTTACTGATCAAAGACATTTTGTGTCTCGCCGGCAGCAGTGACCTCGATTCTCAGAAGTGTCCTCGAGGTCTGCCGCACGTCGGCCTCTTCGCTACCTTGTAGGGCTTTTGGGATTCATTCTAGCTGGCGCCAATCAACTTGGTTCACACACGCACACACACACACACACACACACACACACACACACACACACACACACACACACACACACACACACACACACACACACACACACACACACACACACACACACACACACACACACACACACACACACACACACACACACACACACACATATATATATATGTATATATATATATAATGAAAGTACTTCTGTGACATCCTGGATTTTTCTCTACACCCCATTCCTTAACTATTTGTCTATTCTTACATCAGTGATTCAAAGCGTGTGTCTGTGTGCATGTATTTTCATTGTATTCTATTGGATTTAGATATTGTAGAACACATGGTTGGAACTATGATCACGAGGTCTTATCTCTAAATAGTGATTTAACAAACTTTGTTTTAAATTCACTTATGTTGTCTGTCTAGTGTTTGTTCTAATTCATTACAAAATTTTACACATCTGTGTGGAAAATCATGTTTCCTAGTGTCTTTTAATAATATGTATTTTTCCATTTTCCATTTCCTACGAACAGATACTCTCATTTTTTCATTCCCGTATCCGTTTTGATGATAATCATCATATCACCTCTCACACATCCAATGTGGGTAATCCTTGTTTTTTCATTTTCTTCTTATATATTGTGGATCATTTAGGATTCCGCACTTTGGGTTTTATTTTTCTCTAATTTCCTTTCTATGTCGCGACCACACCACTGCTGGTGCGTATCAGATTTTTTTTCTCATGATGTCCTCATCAATATGATGAAACGATTCTCTTATGTTAGTTAATAGATTATTTGCCTCTCCCGTTGTTCTGTTTGTATTATGTTTCGTAACTGATCGTCGCTAATTAAAACTCTTGAATAGTTTTCCTCCTTAACTTTTGTGATTACTTTATTTCCCCATTCTACAACTCCATATTGGTCTCATTTTGCTTTCTTCCATTTTCAAGATTTTATACTTCTTTACATTGAATACCCTCTTTCCTTCCTGGCTCTATTTATAAATATTATCTGGATCATCCTGTAGTAATTTACGATCCTCTTCACTTTCCACTGTTTCCATGAGCTTGACATCAACTGCAAATGAGTTTGTGTAGCTACCTATCCCATTCATCATATTACTGATGTGCATCTCGAACATTACTGGTACCAATACAGAGCTCTGAAGTCCCTCTAATAGTCCCCTCTTTCCAGTCCAACATATCACCCTTTACTACCATTTGCATGCGTCTATCTTTGAAAATTCTTCATTCATCCCGTTATAATCTCTTTAGATCCTGCAATGTTTTATAATTTTCATATGAATCGTTTGTACGTCACATTATTGAAATATTTTCCAGGTCTAGGTTTTTGTGATCCATCCATTTTTCCATGTGGCACACAAACCGCTCTCGGAAAAAAAAAATACACACATATATATATGCTAATAAGAACACGGGTACGTGTGTTCACTTATGCAAAGTAGACCACTTGGAAAAAGAAACTAACGAAGCAGAGCGCTTTCGTATATTACATCTTGTACTTGTTGCACTGAAGATGTAATATACGAAAGCGCTCTGCTTCGTTAGTTTCTTTTTTCCAAGTGGTCTACTTTGCATATATGTATATATATATATATATATATATATATATATATATATTTATACACACACACACACACACACACACACACACACACACACACACACACACACATATATATATATATATATATATACATATATATATATATATACAGGTTGGTTACACAAGAACTTCCTTTTCTGAATCCAAATTGACAGTCAGTCAAGATTCCCTTCTCCTTCAAATAACTCATCCGTCTAAATCTTGCAGTGTTTTCATACTTTTTGACTGTCGTGCACGTCAAGGACATTTATCCCTGTTTCCTTCACTGAAGATGGGTACCACATTGGCCGATTTCCAGTCCAGTGGCACGCTTCACTTTTCCCAGGAATGTACAATTGCTTGGTGTAGCTTGTCCATAAGTTGTTCTCTAAGTTCTCTGAATTCTTTCAAAGGTAGCTTGTCCATAAGTTGTTCTCTAAGTTCTCTGAATTCTTTCAACATTCATTTTGATATCCCACTTGCCCTTGAGGTCTTACTTTCAAGATCTCATGCATCTTTATTAAATCTTTCCTTCCCTCCCCCCCTCAAAGGCCTCCTCTGTAAATACGGATTGGAAATATTTATTCACTGTTTGAATATGTTCATTTGTTTCTTTATATATTACCTCTTCAGTTATTAAAGTGAATATTCCTACTCTGTTTTTTAGTTTGCTAATTAATAACCCCTAGAAAAACTTAGGTTTATCTTGACATTCGTCACTTGACCCTTTTTCAAAATTCTTTTCTTTTTCTCTTCTAATTCTTACGTATTCGTTTCTGATTCCCTTGTATTCTTCTTATGTATTTTTTGTTCTTTACTTTCCCGTCTCTTCCATGCGCTATCTTTCATTTGTTTTGCTACCTTGCATATTTTGTTCAACCAGTCTTGTTAATGTGATTCACTACCTTTCAATTTTAACATGTATTTTTCCACCCGTTATAAATTTTCAGGATTTGTTCTTCCATTTTTTTTTGTATCTCATTGAACTCTTTCCACTCCGTTTTTTTTTTTTAATTAATTGTTTAGCTCTTCACAGTTAGCTATTGCAATGTTATATCTTCCTTGTTTGTGTGTATTGGTGTATTTATTTATTTTTGCTATCCCTACTTTCGAAGTAAATTCAGATACTATTTGGTTACATTTATCAACCACAATTCACTTTAATTCTAAGCCATCAACATCGAGAAACTCGAGGAGGCATGCATACAGAAATTGAAACGTGGTGCAGCCAAGGACTCGAACCTGCGCTAGCACGTGTGGTCCACTGGGACCCAGTCAGTGTTGTACAAATACTTTCCCGCGGTGTATACTTACCATTTGTACTATCATGGTGGAGATGGGTTGGAGGTAAAATTTCATGTACGTGTAACTCGAGCATACAAATATATAAGAAAAAGTTGCGCTCAACTCATATTTCTTTTGATGGCGCAATTGGTTAAGTCACTATCATTTGTCACGTGCTAGGGCAGGTTCGAGTCCTTGGCTGTACCACGTTTCAATTTCTGCATGTATGCCTCCTCGAGTTTCTCGATGTTGATGGCTTAGAATCAAAATGAATTGTGGTTGATGTATATACATATATATATATATATATATATATATATATATATATATATATATATATATATATATATATATATATATATATATATATATATATACATATCCAGTTAGATATTACATGCGAAGCTTGGCGGTTGGCGCATGGGAGGGGAATATCACCCCTTTTACTTACTTTCATCCCACGTGTCCCTTCCACTCCTCCATGCTTAGAGCATGAAGCGGAGGTTACGCCTTTCATCACTTCCTTAGCATTACTGCCGTTCATCACTGATACCGAGTCTCTTTCTCGGAACAGGTTGTCGTTGCCTTATTCCATACAGACATTCCTTCCTTCGGGCACTAAAACTCTACAAGGGTTGCATCCCGCTAAACTCTTCACTCATCATGCTGACAACAAATGCCTCCCGTTCCATCCTCACCTGATGATTTACTTTTCTTTGAATTTGAGATCTTTTCTCTAACTACAGATAATTCGTTCGTAGTTTCACAAAGACGAAATAATGGGCCTATTGGCAGGAAAGACACATCTGGTATGGAAGGGGTTGTGAAGAGATAAATATGATAGTCTTGCGGTAGCCTGAATAAAAGGAAAAGTGCCATTCACCTTATATCGACAAAGTTAACTGAGGTAAGGCTTATTCCATTTGCTACCGAGAGGGGAGTGGGAGTTGGAATGCCACGTAGATGAACAAAAAAGCTTGGTGGCTGTTAGGAAAAGATTAAGTGCATTTCTCTGTGAATTTTGTAATTTGGTTTTTAGAGAAGGCAGAACATTATTAGATAGCCCCCTTTTCCAGCGGGTCTCTTTGTGACCAAAAGAACCCTCTGAAAGGCACTTCAAGCCCTCTCCCTTCCAAGGTCTGACGGTGCAATATGGGGCTAAAACGAATCATGTATTATTGGAACTTGAAGCATTTCCTGGAAGTGTGACTTTGTTAGCGCCAGACCCTATCTATTTTTCCGGCTGATCTGAATTTTCGAAAATGAATAGAGAGATGAATACACCGGCATTTTTTTTTTAGCCAACTTTATTCGCTGTTAGTATGTGTGGGGTATGATTTTTTTTTCGAAGATTTATAACCTACCTTCCAATGATTCACCGAGGCGAATTGTTAACACAATGATGCTCATTTTTTTCTGTTTAATCCGTTTGCTACAAAAAGGAATCAAGTACGGGTTAATAAAGTAGTTTGCTGGCAGCTAGTATAAAAGAAAAAGTACTACTAGGCACAGAAGGGGTTTAAGTTCTACATATTCTGGGTCACAATTCAATTAGATGTATTGCTAGAGGTTGCTTTTACAAATGTGAACAAATATACCTCTCCATAACATAGCAACATTACCCACAATACACAATTGTGGGTAATATAGTTAGTTTAAGGGTACTGTCAGAAGTTGACTATAAGTTTGTACACAAACACAGCTATCCGTGACGTAGCAGTACTACCCACAATGCACTATCGAAGGCGATCAGGCGTACCAACCCAAGCTTTGACGATTACAAAAGACAGGGCGGATAAACCCCGCGCAGTGTAGTCCTTTTCCTTTTACTTCGGGTGCCGCCAGGCTGTTCTCTTCATCTTCGGGGCACATTCTCACTAGACAAGGAGTTACAGCTTATCTCGATTTATATTAACCTTCCGTAGCGTGTGGCGTTTTCTCATTATTCTGACTATCGCCAGACTATATACTCTATTCCATGGCTACTTCTCGATAACGACTTTTGATGTGCTTTATAGCAGCACTAGTTTATGGGAACTCCTGTCAGACGATTTTATTCGGTTGGGGAACCCCCTTTGCAGCAAAAGGGTAAACACACACACACACACACACACACACACACACACACACACACACACACACACACACACACACACACACACACACACACACACACACACACACACACACACACACACACACACACACACACACACACACACACACACACACACACACACACACACACACACACCTCGTGGCGCTGTGGTTAAAGTTCTCGCCTGCCACTACGGCGGTCCGGGTTCGACTCCCGCCCAGGGCTGAAATAATTTCAGTATCGCTTCGCTGCGAGGTGTTACTGCAGCTCTCGTGGGCGGGGAGTTGGGTGTGTGTGTGCGTGTAAGGTCACAGTATTACCCATAGATCGGTCATACGAGCTCTGAGCTCTCATCGGGGGGTTAATAACTGTCGATCACGAGTCCAACACGTGATCCAAGACTACACACACACACACACACACACACACACACACACACACACACACACACACACACACACACACACACACACACACACACACACACACACACACACACACACACACACACACACACATATATCAAGACAAATTCGATTAGCCCGCTTTGGCGTGTTTTACGACTTCAACAGTTTATTTAGGCTATCACTAGGGATTCCATTCAGTCGAGGTTCACCACCACCGCAGCGGAAGGAATTGTATATATCAAAAGAGGCTGTTGTATAGTGATAAAGATTCTTCGCCTGGGGCAAAAGGCTTCCTTCAATACAAGTGGTAGTCTCATCAATGACTAGATCCTTTGGATCTTGCTCAGTCAATGGGTCTCTTTCAGCGCAGCATGAGTCTTTTGTATTGGGCTCGACGTTCTTCCCTCGTCTCTACACGGTCATATTTGTTATGGCGGGGATGGAGAGTTGGTAGGTCGTCTTGGATGGCATAAACGGACCCACATTCGAGTCCCATAATCTCCAATGACTTCTTCTACTTGCCCCGGATGTCCGAACACAAAGGGGAAAGGTGACTACTTCGGCCCCGGAATATTCAAATATAAGAGTAAAAAAGAAGGGAAACTAAGTAGTTGATTGCAAGAGCTGAGGCAAACAGTCAGGCAGAGAGTGACAAACCGAGGTACAAATAGATAGATAACCATCGCAACAAAAAGACGATAAAGTTCACTACCCGAAGACACGACAGCGGTAGTAAAACCTTTCGTAGCTCGAACAGCAGACAGTAGGTCACAAAAACAACAATCCCGACAGATTTCACGTGCATTTATACCAATTTAGACGAATTAACTAATTTGGAACATTAGATTTAAGCAGTCTTATCTGTACTCAAAAAACCTGGCTTTGTATTCCTTACAGAAACAAAAAAATGAGAGGAACGGATGAATGCAGTGTTATGTGATATTAACCAGTAATGGGTTTTTAGGAAGGATAGCGAAGGATTACAAAGGATTACAAAGGATTACAAAGGCGGAGCATGCCGATAGGAGACCTTTTGGTCCATATCTAGGTCGGATAAAAAAAAAAAAAAAAAAAAATCATAATAATGATAAACAAATAAATGAACAAATAAAAACTATAATAATGTAAATATTAAATAAAAGACATGAATAAATGCATAGGTATAGTTAAATAATAAACAAACAGGTAAATAGTAAATAATGATAAATTGACATATAACTAATAATAAATGAGAATCAAGCAAACAGTAATAAACAAACGGACAAATGATAACAAAACAAAAACAAATAATATAAAATAAATTATAATCATTACAGCATTTTGCTTAGGTGTTTATCTAAATGATTCTTAAAGCTTCGAACTGAACTACATAGCACTGCCTCTGCAGGAAGTTTATTCCATTCATTAAGTACACGGTTGGCAAAGTTGTTTCTACCCACTTCCAAATTATATGTATTTCCGGACAGTTTGAGACCATTGTTTCTTGTCTGATTCTCATTCATTGTGCAAATTTTGTCACTTTTGATGTTGTCAATTCCCTTTAGAATCTTAAAGACCTGTATCAAGTCACCTCTGAGTCTACGCATTTTTAGGGAAAACAGATTCATATGTTATAGTTAAATTCTGTGTGATTTATTTTTGATATTTGGAATCAGTTTTGTGGCTCGCCGTTGTACTTTTTCCAATCTGTCAATGTCTTTAATGAGATTCGGTGACCATACGAAAACTGCACATTCCAAATGTGGGCGAACTAACGATTTATGTAACTTGTTAGTGAGTGATGGACTTTTGAAGTCAAAAGATCGCGCAATTAGTCCTAGAATCTCATTTGCTTTCTCAGAGGCTGAAATACATTGCTTGGAGGATTTGAGATCGTTACTAATAATTACGCCGAGATCCTTTTCACTATCCACTTTTGCTAACAAATTTCCAAATAACTTGTAATCGTACTTACTGTTATTTTTACCTATGTGCATTACCTTGCATTTACTTGTGTTAAATTTCATTAGCCACTTTTCAGACCATTGCTGTAATTTATCTAAATGTTCTTGAATATCTAATTGGTTTAAGTGATCAGGATAGGCATGGTCAAGTTGCCACTGGTGTCTGTGTGTGTGTGAGGGGGGTTCTCTATTGGTGAAGATGGGTCTGGCTACAAATGGAAATTCTGTTTAGTTTCTTTGTAATCATGAGGCAGAAGAATCAATTTGGTGTGAAGTATTAGGGTAACAAGGACGTTATACTGGGTAGGGGGTGATATATAGGACTTCCACATCATCAGTGGACAATAGAGATAGAATAGGGGATCTTATTGAGCAAGTGGAGCAACATTCTGGAGGTAAACAGATCTTGATGTGTGGGGATTTCATATTGGGTCACATTAAGTGGGAAGATGATATAATTGAAGAGGAAATACCCGGCTATAGACAAGCGTGCAATTATCTAAAGACAATGAGGGACTGCTACTGGACTCAGCAAATTGATGACTGGACACACTTGACAGAAAACCTATCAAGGTTTGATCTAATATTTACTAAAGAAGATTATGAGATTGAGAATTTAGAATGCATGATTCTCTTAGGTTTCTGCAAACTCTCAATCCTACACTTTATCTTTAAAGGGTAATCACCATGCCCAGGATCATCTTTGCATTTTTTTTTCATAATTTTATCTGTTTTCACGAGAATTATATTTAAAACAAATATTTTATCTCAAAAGTAGTTCTTGAGGGTTTTTTGCCGAAAACATTTGTCGTCTGCTAGTTTGCATCCTAAGCCACTGATACATCGCCATATTTTGGTGATGAGGTCACGAAGGTACCCTATCAATAAACAATGTCATCAAATAGCGAAATAGACGATTCCTTCAGCGATAATCAGAGAATAGTCTCGACTCCTTAAATATCAGTCAAGAACAGGGAATAGATGGTATAGTCACGGGCTTTCAATTTGAACCGGAATATCTTTGAAGGAGAAGAGTTGGCGTCTCCTGATTTCGATCAACCCGAAAATGACTGGTTGGAGCAACGGATGGATAACACAGGTTGTTGTCTTTTTAACTGATTTCTTACTCTCAGTGAGCGGCAGTCTTGCTACATCAAGAGGTAAATTTGTAATAATATTCGTGACTCGCAACAGACGCTGTTTGACTGAGGTGGAATATCGTAGACAAGTATGAATCTCTAGACGTAGGGGTATGGCAATCAAGCTTGAGGAAAAACCAGAAATAAAGTTATATACACATTATGCAGTTAATAACAGCATATGAGAGATAAGGTAGAGTTAATGATATTCAGGATTGCAGATTGATCCCCTGATTCATGAAATTCACAGGGTGTCCCAGTACAAAAACGTTGTGATCATAGGAGATTTTAATTATAGAAACATTGACTGGAAAATTTTAGTAGGAGATCAGGAAGCGCAAAATTTCTTAGATGTGGTGCAGGATAATTTCCTAAAACAAATTATTACTGATCCTACGAGGGGAGAGAATACTCTGGACTTAATTTTAACCAATAGTGAGCACCTAACGAGAAACGTAAAGATAGTAGATAGTCTTGTCTCTAGCGATTACCAAGAAATAAGACTTAATATTATATGGGAAGAATGAAATAGTACGAATAACGTTCTATTACAGGACTTCAGGAGAGCCAATTTTGATAAGATGAGAAAGTATTTAGGACAATTGGTCACTTACGAGACCGACCCAGGGGGCTGTGACGGGGTAAGATACACGGTCAGTCCGGACGTCATTAGCGCAGTCAGGTGTCGGGTCACGGAGGGTAATATGCGTACCTTGGGTCAGGTCACTTACAAGTGCGAGGTCAACAGCCCGGTCAGTGATCTGGATGAAATGTACAGTAACCTAACAGCTTTAATTCTAAATGCACAAAACAAACTTATTCCACCTCAAGTAATGATTTCAAATGGATAACGGACAAGCTGAAAAATGAGATCGGAATGAAAAGAGGACTTCACGGCAGAATAATAAACGGGGAAACGTAAATACGAAATTAATGTTGCCAGACAAGCGAGATCTAACCCAAAGGGCTTCTTTCATCTCTGCAGAACAAAAAATAAGGAAAGGATAGGCCCAATTAAAAACGACTAACATGTCATGATAGAATCGGAGGAAAAATGAGTGAGGCGTTTAACAAATATTTTCTCTCGGTGTTTACAAAGGAGAGGTTAGAAAAGATTCCTGATTGCGATCCGATTTTCAGTGGGGATGAAGAAAATAGACTAATATCAGCACTAGTAAGATAGAAGTAGTCAAACAGATTGAAAGACTTAAAGCTACAAATCCCAGGGGCAGGTGAAATTTTTCCGAGAGTGCTTAATGAGTGTAAATTTGAAATCTGTGACCAGTTAAGAGAAATATTTGATAAGTAGGTAGACGCTGGTTTTGTGCCTAATGCTTGGAGGCAGGCAAACGTTGTTCCTCTATTCAAAAGGGGAGATAAATTGTCTATACGCAACTACAGGCCAATCAGTTTGGCATCGGTTATAGGCAAAATGCTTGAATCAATAATAGCTAATACCACTAGAGATCACATCGAGAGACATAATTTGATTCGTGACTCACAACATGGTTTCTCCAAGGATATGTCACATGTGACTAATCTTCTATATTTTTTACACTAAAGTATATAAGACGTCATATAACAATGATAGTTATGATGTTATTTACCTTGACTTTAAAACAGCATTCGACAAGGTGCCCCACCAGAGACTACTAAATAAAATTAAAGCCCATGGCATAGGAAGAAAAGTGTTTGAATTGATTAGAGCTTAGATCAGTGACAGGAAACAGCGGGTCACCATAAATGGCGTAAAACCCAAATGGGGGAATATTTCTGGTGGAGTTTCCCAGTGCTCGATTTTGGGTTCCCTATTGTTCATTATATATATAAGTGACTTGGACAATGGGATTAATAGTGATGTTAGTAATTTTGCGGACGACACTGACATAGGACGCCTAATTAGGTCAGGAGATGACGCCGAGGTTCTGCCGGAAAATCTTAACAAATTGTTCACATGGTCGGTGAAATAGCAAATGACTTCAATATCTCAAAGTGCAGCATGCTAAACGTAGGGCTACACAACCCCGAAAGCAGATATAGCTTAGATAACATTTTTCTAGAGAAAACTGAGTTCGAGAGAGATTTGGGAGTTCTAGTGAGACCTGACCTTAAATCCAGGAAAAAGTGTATTAGCGCCAGGAATAAAGCTAACAGAGTATTAGAATTCATTGCTAGGACTGTTACTAATAAAAGTGCAGAGGTAATTGTCAAATTCTATCTGGCTTTAGTTAGACCCATCCTTAACCATACGGTACATTTCTGGTCTCCGTCCTATAGAATGGACATAAACTCACTAGAATTAGTACAGAGGAAAATGACCAAAATTATACATGGACTCAGAAATTTACCTTACGAGGGGAGGCTTAGACACCTTAACTTACACTCTCTGGAAAGACACAGAGTGCGGGGTGATCTAATAGAAGTCTTCAAGTGGATCAAAGGCTTTAAAAAGGGTGACGCAAACAAGGTCATTATATTAAGACAACAGGGCAGGATTCGCAGTAATGAAATTAGATTGGAATAGACTTAGCAACCATGTAGTGAGCGCTGAAACTATCGGTTGTTTTAAAAAAACTGTTAGACAACTTTATGGATGAGGGACAGGTGGTAATGGACATGGAACTACCTAGTGTAGGTCTTATAGTCTCTTATAGTCTCCTTCATTCTTATGTTCTTATGTAACATACAAGAAATAAAGTTAGAAACAACACCATGCAGTTATAGACAATAATAGGAAAATGAAATGTGATTACAATAACATATTGTACTATTAATATAGCAATAACATATCAAGTGTAAATTACAGACGGCAAAACTCAAATCTAGCTGTTTGTCAAAAGTATCATGTCATAGACAATTACAATCAGCACCAACCAATTTGCGGGTGACGTAGGAGACATGCATCTAAATGGCCACCAGCAAGCAAATATTTACATATATCTACGACAGATAGTCTTGATACAAAAAACTTTCTTTATCACAGGAAGTATCACTGCACAGCATAAAGACAATTAGTATGATGATGCTGGAAGAATCTGGTAAAGAAATATCAGTGGGTGATCATGTTGGATTCAAGTACCTTACAGTATCGCCTGTACATGTAAAGTTATCCACTGCTTCAGACTTGTTATGGTGAATATGATTATGACATAGACTTCCGGGTGAGTGTTCAATTCTATCTTGTGGCAGGATGTTCTCAGAGCATCTCCTCACAATATCAGTCATCAGCTTGCTCACATCAGTTTTGGATATCATAGTAGTCTGGTATTCACCTGTGTCAGACATGCATAGCATTAGATGACCTCAATGACTGAATAAGAGTAAAACTGAGTATATATTGGTGGGTAGGATGAATAGACTAAGTAACATTGGTACTGAAAATATATATCTTAATAGTAATTTAATTAGTATATCTGAAAGTGTTCGTGGCGTAGGAGTATTATTTGATTGTAATTTGAACCTTAACTGTCAGATTAATGATGTTGTTAGAAGGTGTGGACTAAATTTTAGAAACACTGGTTTTGTTAACAATCATCTTGATGAGTATTCTGTGAAGAAGTTGGTTATAGATAGTATCGTTATTAGAGTGGATTATTGGAACTCTTTATACTATAAGCTGCCAAATTATCAGCTTAAGAAATTGCAAAGCATTATTTTTAGAGTTGCAGGATTGATTAAAGTTATCCCCAGGTGGGAAAAAATTACTCATATTCTGTTTGAATTTCCCTGGTTGCCCATAAGGTTAAGAATACTGTACAAATTTTGCGTGTTAGCTCATCAGACTATAACAACTAGTTGTCCACAATATTTAAGGAATAAGTTACAGGTGTAGCAACTAGTGGGAGGTATAAATACTTTTCAAACTACTGACGGTGTAACGTTGTCTGAAACAAAATGTTCTTCTAAAGTTGGGTTTCGTGCCTTTAGATTTGCTGCTCCTAGGGTATAAAATAGCTTGCTAATGTGCACTGAAAATATAGATAATATCAAAAGCTTCAAGTTATTATTTTTTTATTCTCCAAGTACTATGATCTTGATGATTTAACTGTCAATGAAGAATATGCACTGTGATTCGTTGTAATGTCTCCTTATCTGGGTGACATTTTTTTTTTTTGGGGGGGAGGGTGATTTTTTTTTGTATGAGTCTCTGTAATATGCATATATTTTGTATCACTTGAGAAAAAATCTCAGTCCTATGGAGTAGGACTAGATAAACAACAAGAACAATAAACAACAAATGTCTTCTTATCTGGGTGACAGTTTTCTTTTCTTTTTGGGGGGTAGGGTGATTTTTTGTACGAGTCTCTGCAATATGCATATATTATGTATCACTTGAGAAAAATGTCAATCCTATGGAGTAGGACTAGATAAACAACAAGAACAATAAACAACAAATATTAGAACAGCAACAACTGGAGAGGGAAAGGGTGACTTTGCTCACCACACCACAGATTGTTTACGGTCCTGAAATAAAAGCCAGAGTGCTTGTCAAAATAAACTTTTATGAGACTCAGAATCCCAAGACACTGTAGGTAAGGAGATTTAAGGCTTTGGAGTTAACTTTACTTTATGATTATTTCATGGAAGTTAATAGGTAAACTGAAAGATAAATAAAATTTTGTTTTGCCCAATTTAGATTTCTGGCTTGTGTCCCACTACTTGTATTTGGTAGTTTATTTTTCAATCTCATACTCCATTGGCTACAGCCCCTACAAGACTTAGTATGTGATAGTAATACTGATAGTGTTGAATTGGTAATTAGCCAGTAAGTTGAGTAATTTTGAGGAAATTGTTTGTAGAATTGTAACCCCGATTATTGTTGTGGTTACATAAGGTGGACTTAATGCGGGCGAGATAAACTCCAAAACCGGAGTTTCTTCTATTTATTTATAACAAGAGAATCTGGTTGGAAATATAACAAACTATATATGGGCCCTTTGGGCAAAATACAGTAAGTGCCGGGCCTTGACCTCGGGCACACCTGGCTGGCAGGCTCTTGACCTGCCCAGCTCTCCTCTCTTGGTTACATTATCGTCGCTTAATATAGGGGGTTAGTGGGTTGTCGTAAGTAAAGGTGTTAGTCTTGTACATTTAGGCATTGTGGACAGTTCTACTTACGAGGGTTAGTCGTATAGTTGGTGGGTATGGTTAGATATGTTATATATATGTTAGCTTATGGGTAATATGATAGGGGTAGGTATAATAAAGGGGTTTTAATGGGTTTCTCTGGTGACATTAGGCATCTTCGTATAGCGATAACTTGTTTGTCTGAATTCTGCTGCGTTAGGTTGCTGAGGTCTGGGAAAGCGAAATCAGCGAAAAAGGAGAGGGAGTGCTATGTCGTCATACATGTGGATCGCGTGCGTGGTAGGTGATGGTTAGTAATTGTTACAGAATTACTCATTTCTATTTTCAATTATTTTGTGGAACTAATGTTTTTCATTTAAGCACTTATGCAGAGAATGTATTTGATACACCATAGGTTTCCATAAACTATAAACTTCAATATATAAAATTATATTGAGTGGTGTTAGGTTAGCAAGTTCAAAGCGGTACTGTGCTAACTTCAGTAATTCTGCCTTTAATTTTTTTTTTTTGTTAGAACTCTGATATGTGATGTATAATGAAATGTAATACACATAATATTTTGTTGTCAGGTAAAGGTTGAATCAAGAACCAGTTTTCAGTGCTTTATATAATTATTTTTGTTATATTAATGTTTAACTAGAAGAAATAATGCACCCATGCTTTTATTTGATAACCTAACTGTAATTACCTGTTCATGAGTTAGATTGAAATTATAGATGATGCTTAAAATGACATACAACAATATTATTTATAATTTATTACCATACAATTGATTAATACCTCATTTGCAATAATTTTTTTCTTTCTTTACATAATAATTTTTGTAATTTATTATTTTAAGTACTATTATAATTAATATTTTCTGTTCTTAGTTATATTAGTAGCTGTTTAAATATATCTGGAATATTCATTTCATTCTATATGTATGACACATTGCCGATGCATATTATACTTGATGCAAACTTTTTGTTTTTAAAAGGCCTACAATAAAGCATATATGCTTTATTGTGTTATCCTCGAATTTTATACATGGTACAGTATTTTTATATCTGTGTATCTTATTGCTAGTAAATCCAATCCAACTTTGACATTAGGTAGCTTGCGCCACGCGACATGATTACGATGCATGAAAGATAAACATGACCTTTGACGTCACTGCGAAGCAGATGGAGTCAAGGGTAGGTTTTGAGAAAATTGCCGTAGCAGACGAATTTTTCGCCAGAGACGACGTGAATTCAAATTGCAATAAATAAGAAACGAAATAGTGTTTATGTAATTTACTTAGCTATTATTGACTTTGAAACATATTCCGGTAAAATTAGATACATTTGATTTTTATAGTGGTTTCCCTTTAACGCAGACTCAATATCTCAGTTGCACACAGTTACGGAAGGAAAGATTAATTTCCATAAGGCAAATACGCCAAAGATTAGACAAATGTTTAGCCAGGTGGATTGGGTTGAACCTTTTAATGACAAAACTACAGAAGAACTGACTATGCTTTCATGCCAAATATGAGGAGGTTGTCAGGAAATATGTTCTACAGCTTGTACCACAAGGAAGAAGAATGGAAGATGTATAAAACCAAAAGGAACCCAATTAGATGGTTAAAATATAATACTACTAGAAACAAAACAGCTACGGAAGTACGGAGGGCCAAGTATTTATTTAAGAAGAAGGCTGCTACTGACTTACTCATAAACGCGAGGCACTTCTGGGCCCATACAAGGTCAGAAACTACTGTAAAGGAAAGTGTGGCAAGGGTGAGTGCTACAGTATAACATCAACTGGACCAACTAGATGCATGTAAGGCACCTGGCCCTGATGGTGCTTCACCAGCAGTACTTAAGAACCATGCCTGTAAGCCACTGACTACTTTGTTTAGATCATCACTGAATACGGGAGATGTTCTAAATAATTGGGAGAAAACTAACATTACACCCATAAAAAAGGGGCTAGGGGTGACCACTTAAACTGCAGGTTAGTATCATTGACTAGTCCTGTCTCCAAGGTGATGGGAAAATTGGTAAGACAAGAAATTACCGAGCACACCATTGATAATAACATATTAGATTATTCCAATATGCTTAACCAACATTTTGTATACTTGGATGACTCCCAATATTGTTTTCGGAGTGATAGAAGTTATTTAGCCAACCTTTTAGTGTGCTTGGATGCGCTTTGGGCAAAACTACTAATCTAAAACACCAGATCAAATTAAAACCAGGGACTCAAACAATTTATATACCTGACCACAGGTTACCCTATTCTAAGCTAGCCATTGTAGGTAAATTGATCACTGAAATTTTATCGCAGGATGTCATAGAACCCAGTCAAAGTGAATGGAACTTTCCTTTGATTCTGGTGCAAAATTCAGATGGTACAATGCGTCAAATTATTGACTATATGGAAATGAATAAACAGATAATACCTGATCGACTACCGTTGCGGGTAATAGCAGATATACTTCGTAATTAGGGAACCAAGAATCGGCATTTTAGCACTATAGATATCAAATAAGCTTTCTGGCAGATTAAGTTGCACAAATATTCTCAATATTATACAGCATTTTCTAAAACAAGAGTGTAGAGGAAAGGAGTGTGTAAGTTTTGGGAGGAATGTCAGTGTAGTGGTATTAGATCTCAATGCTAGAGTAGGGGATGAACCAATAGATGGAGTTGTTGGGAAGTGTGTAGTTCCAGGTAAAAATCATAGTGGAAAGTTAATGATAGTTAATAGAATGTTTAGGAAGAAAGTCTAGCAAAAGTACACATGGGAGATGGTGGTGGATGGAAAGATGGTTTATAAGGTATTAATGGATTATGTAGTGATATCCAGGAGAAGAGTAAGAAGAGTTCTGGATGTCCATTTTGTTAGGGGTGAGAGTGGGGGAATATCAAGGTATTTTTCGGTGGAAGGTAAGTTGAGAGAAGAGGATAGATGGAGAAAGAGGAAACGGGTGGAAGGTATAGATATTCTTAGAACAAACCCTTTAAATGAAAAGGAAAAAGAACAGGAGTACAAGGAGAAGCTGAGAGAAGTGTGGAGAAGGTGAAGGATAGATTAGAAGTAGGTGTGGAAGAGGAATGGGGATGTTTCAAAGAGGAAGTGACAAGGTGTGCAAAGATGGTATGTGGGACAAGGAAGTTAGGAGTGAATAGAAAGAAGGATAGTGAATGGTGGGATGATGAAGTGAAGAAGGTAGTAGAAGAGAAGAAACGAGTATTCAAGGACTGTTGCAAAGTAGGATGAGAGAAAGATATGAGAGGTATAAAAAAAGAAGAGAAGCAAAACAAAAGATAAAGGAGGCAAAAAGGAGAGCAGATGTAAAATGGGGGAGGAGTATGACAGAATTTTTTGAAAGCAATAAAAAGATGTTTTGGAAGGAAATCAAAAGAGGAAGGGGAGGTGAGTCAAGTAAAGAAGAAAAGGTAAAAG
>NC_134777.1:99771482-99778982 GCF_046742065.1 Oratosquilla oratoria
AATTTCAGAGCGAATGCTACTTCTTCAATTATAATTTCTGGTACATTATGGTTTTTTAAGGATCTCAAAGAAATCATCTTATGCCTCACTAAAGCTTATATGCGTTCTGAATGTTTAACTCTTTTCTGATTTCTGGTTTTTATTGATAAACTTGTCCATTTCGACTTTCTAATTATTCCCGTCATCCTGTCACTAAATCACTTATTATTTCGGGTATCCGTTTTCTCTGCCTTAGTACTCCCTAGTTCCTATCCTGATAACTTAATGATACTAAACGAATTACAATTCATAACCTTGATGTTGTCCCCGTAGTTTCTTTGAGGCTTAAATCTGCTTTTAGCTTTCACCTGAATTTGATTTTTGCTATCCTTTATCTTTAAGGGACATACTTTTTTTTTAAGACTTGTTTATTTCTATCAGATCTGAGACTGAATTTAGCTGTGCAACCTATTATTCTTATATGTATTTTACTTGTAACAAGGATATTATCAAAATTTTGTTCTCGTCTGCTAATGTAAAGCCTATTTTATTCTTTACTGTTCCATCTGGATTAGCATTGCGCCTCCATCTTTTCTCTGGCCTACTCTGAACATCTTAACTCATGATCCGCAAGTCATGGTATCTCCTTCTTTAGTATTGAAATCTCCAAATCAAAAACTCACCATCCTATTCCCTTTTAGAGCAATCCCTGTCAGTTGCAGCAAGCCGCCTTTTTTTTTTTTTTTTTTTTTTGCCGATGTTTGGGTCGCCTCCCCGCCTTGCCAGGGTTGTTGGGAATCAACGCAAGAAGCACGCAGCAGGTCCTAGGAATCAAACTTAGGACCACCTTCTCATGAATTCGTCACGATATTCTTCTTGCCCTGTTTCGAATATTGTCCCTTTGTTGTATGCAATCAGTATTTTAGTGACATCTTTACGGAACAAGTTACTCAGCATTATCTAGTGATTAGGCACTAATAGAAAAAAGGAAAGGAATGAATAAAGAAAGAAGAAAAAAAATTAAAATCTACTATCACTCCTCGAATCTCATTTCTTTAATCCCCCATCTTAGAAAAAAGGAAAGAAATGAATAAAGAAAGAAGAAGAAAAAATCAAAATCTACTATCATTTCTTGAATCTCATTTCATTCCCCTCTTCGATGCGATATTGTTCACGAGATTGAAGAAGTAGTTATTGGTATTCTTTTGATCCGCTCTCTGACTTACGAGTACTTCATAGAAGGACTCTGTTCTTTGGTCTGAACTCTGAAGTTGCTGAATAAACCGGAGTTATTTTCAGAGTGTATATCTTGAATAACCTAATACATATTCTAAGCCGCCCTCTCTGATACACTACTAAATTTTATCATATTGCCAGAGGTCACTCGATTAATCAAGAATGTTAATTCACCGGATTTTTCGAGAGGGAGGGAGGGAGGGAGGGAGGGAGGGAGTTAGGGAGGGAGGTAGGGAGGGAGTTAGGGAGGGAGTTAGGGAGGGAACTCGGGAGTAAGGGAGAGAGGGACTCGGAAGGTAGGGTGATATCACCTGAGACCTCATATTGTCCCGAACTTTGTTTTTCAGCTATATAAAAGTGGCTACCGTTAACCAGAATAAATATAAAAGTGTATATACGTGCTGGAAGGAGCTGCATCTCTCCTCCCAACAACTTTCGGTCCACCGCACCCTTCCACTTCTCGGATCTCCTCTTCAATTTTCCACACAAGAAGCGTCAGTGTTAGCACAGGGTCCATGAGAAGGAAGGTGGTGGTGGTGGAGGGGGAGGGGGAGGGAGAGTAAACTGGGGCCGGGGGGGGGGGTGTTCCCTCCTTCCCTCTTTTAAGGCCGGATTTTGGCAGGTTGTATCACGTTCGCAAACACACACACACATACACACTCACACACGCACTCACACACACTCAGTATCGCTGCGCTGCGTGTCGTTACCCTAACTATCGTGGTCGGGGAGTTGGGTGTGTGTGTGCGTGTAAGGTCACAGCACACCCATAGATCGGTCATATACGAGCTCTGAGCTCTCTTCCAGGAGGGAAATAGCTGTCGATCACGAGTCCAACACGTGATCCAAGACCATGGTGAATGGTGAATCACACACACACACACACACACACACACACACACACACACACACACACACACACACACACACACACACACACACACACACACTGTATCCATATACCATTACTAACCATTACATGCCTGACACGTGATCCATGGATATAAGAAGGCACTGACCTTTAGTAATACGTCCAATCCTGCAAACTTGCACATCTCCCTCTGACTCAAAAAATGCAATTCATCACAACAACGTACATCACGCCATCGTCCAACGAAGATAACCGACACAAGTACCTATTGTCACTTGATAGTTCATTAACTTTTGCCTATACCTACCAAGCTACATTGTTGTAACTCAAATACATTCATCTTGTCTAGACACATCCACAAATAATGTTATTAAACCCACTGCAATGCAAATAGCAATCATATATCAGTATATAAATGTCAAATGTAAGATGTTTCTGACAATCTACACCTGACATGCTTAGATAGCCAGTCTCCTATAATAACGGGCGACTGCGTCGCCAGAGAGGGAGGAGACTAGGGAAGACAATCACCCTTAGACCCGGTAGGGGAGACATTTTATTTGGTAAATTATATTCCAATCTGCAATACCTCAAGTACCTGTTTGATAAAGCAAAAAAACCAGAAGATGTTATAAGTTCCCCTGCCAGGCCATTGTGTAGCCCAAACATACGGCTACATACACACACGCAACACACACATACACACACGTGCAAACACACACACACACACACACACACACACACACACACACACACACACACACACGCACGCACACACACACATACACACCCACATACACATGCATACACACACACACATACACACACACACACATACACAAACACACACACATACACAAACACACACACGTGTTAAGCATCATAGAGGTTAGAATGGAACCCTGTAGGAGTCCATTGTTCTGGACCCTTCACATACTTTGTTTGCCATTGCCATTCATTTTCACAAAGAGTCACCGACTGAGAAACAATGGCTCAGTCATGCGGACTGGTAGTGTTAAAAATGGGCAGGACACTTTCAGATGTGCTATGTGACTTACTGTGTCATAATTAGCCATAAGATTGACAGACTCCTCCGGTAATGTGTCTGGTCGCAGAGACATGACTGCAGCATGATTGGCTGGGTCGAAAGCCGGCTTGGTCTGGCAAATATATTTTTTCTACAGCTGGAAATACGCGGTCCATAATCATGCGTTCATATATTTTTGTATGAAGGTTATTGACCTGTAGCTCTTGGGATACGTCAGGGCTTTAAGCCTGGTTTCATAAGAGCTACTTATTACTTTTGCTCTCTTCCACATCTTTGGGACACGGAAGGCTGTTGTTGAAAAGTGACAGGAGCCATAATTCAGTTCTTTAAACGTGGACGGCTCGAATTCTTCGTCTTTGTTTTGTATGACGTGGGCCACGTCTTGTTTCATTCTTCCTTCTCATTTATTTTGCTTTTCATTGAGTGGCAGTTGACATGGATTCCTCTTTCAGAGTTTTTTTTATTACGAGCAACGGGCTGCGCCCGGCCCCGCTACACGGGAGCTCGGCCTTCGGACAAGCTAGCTTCGCTCGCAGGAGCCTTGGGCGCCCAGTCCTATTGGCCATGTGTCTTGGAAAGGGTAAAATTAAAATAAAAGATGTATAAAATCTGTATTCTATCTAATTTCAACACACAACATTTTGTTTGCAGTTTTGCTATAATCAGAGTCAGAATCCGAACAAGAGTCGGAACCAGAATCATAATCAGAGGCACGTCGCATAGGGTTTTGCTTTAGCGTCCTTAGTATTTCTAACTGTATCTTCTCCCCCTCTTTCGCCTCTTCTTCTCGCTTCTTGGCTTCGTCTCCTCGCTTCATAGCTTCTTCATCTTCCTCTCGTCTCTTGTCTTCGGCCTAGATCTCTATCTCGTCCTCCTTCTTCTCGGCCAATCAGTCGTCTCCGTTGCCGTGACGCCACTACTCTCTCAGCCAATCAGGGGGCGGAGGGGACGTATCCCCTTGAGGGATTTCCGGTTTCCGGTCCGATTTAGATCGATATCAACAGGAATTCTTTGATTAGTATATAGATGGTTGACTAAGCTTTTATGCTGTTATGGGCAGTGTCTATTCTTGTAATGATTTCTTGTCAGCGCTCTTTTCTATACGAATAAAATCTAAATATCTTTTTGTTAGTAATCTACATTATAAACACGAATTTTGCCAGTTTGTTTGTTCTGAAACAACACCATTTCTAAATGGATATTTACCATGATTTGGTAAAGAGGTCCACATGCATCCCAGGATATATATTCGTTACTACCCATTATGTACCCAATAGCTACCCATTAAGTGCTTGCTGCGTTCAAGTGATAATGGCAGATCCTAATCACTGTTCGCGACATGTCGCCAACTGTTTACTAACAACGATCGGTTGATGTCTGTGCTAAGATACTCGATATCATCAGCGACCTAATTACACCTATTAGGGTATGCATGCACTCACCCTTAATGGCCAATATATCAATATATTGGGGGTCACACCCATGTAAATGCTAAAGAAAAATCTGGTCTGGGCCGTATCTAGGTGCGCAGAACAAGAAAGGCTTTCTCCATACTCCCTACCCTTGAACTTTTGCAGAAAAAAAAAAAAAAAAAAAAAAAAAAAAATATATATATATATATATATATATATATATATATATATATGTATATATATATATATAAGTAAAAAAAAAAAAAAAATAAATTAGAGTTGTACGTCGCCATTACTAAACGGATCTTTACCAAACTTGATGTGGATGTCCACATGCATCCAAGATTATTGTACTAACAAAGCAAATCGGGGACACGTAAAAAGAAATGGTGTCCACCTAGGCGATTTCATTCAGCTGATAGAAAACCGATAGACGTGAAAAGGTCAATAAGAACTAGGAATATTCTTTGTTTTACATCAAGATATAAATAGACGATTCAGACAATAGCAGTAGTTCAACCTGAGAAAGAACACTTCATTTATATGCATTAAAGGGACAGGGTAATATTTGTCGACTAAATCTAACTGCCGAGGAGACGCATCGAATATAGGACAGTCAGGTTGGTCTCGGCCGCCTACGGAATTTGATACATCAGAGCAATTGTCAGCTAATAGAAGGAATTATCCCACGTCCTGTCTGTTCTCTGAGGTCAGTTTAATCCCATTCAACTAAATATCTGAGTTTCCGACCTTTGTTTGCATCAGCAGATGCGTCTTCCTCCTTCATATTTGTCGACTGTCACAAACAGGTACTTGAAAATGTGAAGTATTGATTCTGTATACCATTCTAAGCTGCTACCCAATTAAATAAAGATGATGACATCTACCAAAGAGTTCTATTGAATTTTGTAGTCGACATCTGATGATTATCAGTAAGTGGAGTGCCTTCAAGTGAGTGAAATGGCTCGTTAAGTTTAACCCGGTCACTTTAGTGACGTTATATAGCTGGATGGGATCACTAGAGTGAAACGTGTAAAGGATGGCCTAACAAAAAGGAAATTAGGGTTGCAAAATAAATGGATTTTTTGAGAAATACAGTTTAGATCAGAACCGTTTCACTGATACCGTGTTGAACTTGCAATCGGCTGGTCGTGAGTTCAATTCACGGGACCCGTTGGGGTCTTCCCACGTTGGTTCCCGACAGCCCTGGCTAGGCTGGGGAGGCGACCCAAACATCGGCTTAAAAAGCCCAGCGGCTTACCGCAACTGGCATGTCTTGCCCTAGCAAGGATTTTCCACTTCCCACTTCGTAGGAGTGGGATGCTGAGTTTTCAAGGTGAGTTTGTATGTTTGTTGTGACCACTTTCAGGCAACTTTATTCAGTTGAGAGAAGCCCAAGAGCACACAGGAAGGGTTACTTTCACCTTCTTTAGTCCATTAACTGCTATTCGTGGCATACATTTTTCTGGTTTTGGCAAAAAAAAAACGCCATCGGTGAGCTCTACTTCACTTAAAATCACAAACCTCGAAGAAGACTACGATAACTTCAAAATCGATTTCCTTTATGTTTCTAATCATATTCCTTCATTTTTCTTTATCGCTTACTGTTTTCCATTGCCAAAGAATATTTCGAAATGATGACATACACTTTCTCTTTTCAAAATATTTCTTTTTGTACAGCTCTATCGTTTACATATACTCGTATCATCCAGTGTCACTCCGTCACGAAGATCTTCCAAAGGTATGTGACAGGGTTCCTAATGATCTAATCTCTGACCATTAGGTCAATCTATTTCCCTGCAGTCGTCTTTCGCACTATCAACAACTTGCCTTTCTAGCCAAGTGGAATTGCATCAGCTAACAAATATGACAAGCACTGGATATATAGAGTCCAGTGTCCTTGTGATTTTTCCACTAAGGCGCTCTGCAGCGATATATATATATATATACATATATATATATATATATATATTTATATATATATATATATATATATATATTCAAAATATTTCATGGTATAACATATAGCATATTCATATGTAAATGTAAGGATTTATTATTGCATAGGTTGAGTGCGCTATCTAGACCTATTTTCTCATGTATCCCATAGTTATGTCTTGCTGGTCTTTAGCCTCAAGACCACTTCAGCATTGAACAGAATCATCAGCCTTTTACTGAATAGCCATCAATTTTGGTCTGTGGACCCACTTGTGAAGCTGTAGTCAGCTTATCCCTATAGATGTTCGTGGACCCCGAATTGAAAGCCAATGGTCTAGGTAGCGACCCCATAGATATTCATAACTATGACCGTGACCCATCGTCGACCTGCTACCCAATGTTACATCTTAACATCCATGTGACGTCACAGTTGGGACTGGACAATGAGTCTCAGTTTAACATAACATAAGAACATAAGAATGAAAGAGACTGCAAAAGACCATAAGGCCTACACTTGGCAGCTCCGTATCCACCACCACCTGTCATCCCCATCCATAAAGTTGTCTAATCGTTTTTTAAAGCAATTAATAGTTTCAGTGCTTACTACATGGTTACTAAGTCTATTCCATTCGTCGACCACCCTATTAGTAAACCAATTTTTGCTTATTTCCTTCTTAAATTTAAATTTGTCTAGTTTATAACCATTACTGCGAGTCCTGCCCTGTTGTTTTAATATGATGACCTTGTTTGCATCACACTTGTTAAAGCCTTTGATCCACTTGAACACCTCTATCAGATCATCCCGCACTCTGCGTCTTTCCAGAGAGTGTAATTTGTGCATCCTTGTGCGCAGAAGTTTGGACCATGTCTTTGAAGTAAAGCTGATCTGCACTGCCCTTCGTATGTTTAATGTTCAGTAGTGTCCTTTGTGTAAGATATTTCTTTTTCTTTTCCAGAACTGTATTGTGCTTTTTGCTTACTTTTATTTCCCTTTGTTATTGTAGATTTGTTGTTTG
>NC_134777.1:99786482-99796482 GCF_046742065.1 Oratosquilla oratoria
GGGGGGGGGGAGGCAGGAAATTAATTTAGGGTTCGGTTGGTTTAAGTGAGGTTAAAGCCTTTAACGTGTACGTATATCGGGCCAAGCTGGTGTCTTTTCCCTCAGTGTGGTCAGGCGGCCCATGTGGTCACATTTCAACGTTTTTTTCTTTATTCATTTTTTTTCCAAGACTGGTTCCTGGTGGCCTAAGCCGTAACCTAAACAAGGTCACAGTCTCCAAGCTGATCTGTCATCGTCTTGGGAAGATGGTGCTACGGGGTTGAATAAGATTGCCTGGGAGGGGAATAAGACGAAAATAAGCGGGGTTGGTGGGGAGGGGGAGGGGGGTCAGTGGGGGGGAGGGGTAACTTCTTCGGCGGCCATAACCAAAAAGAAAAGGAGCATCGGGCACGGAAGGGGGTTGAAGAATTCTTGAATATTTTTTTTCTCTCTCTGCATAAAATGGTTCCTAAGTAAATGACCTCACGCCAGGAGGCACTTAGCTGTCATCGAAGTCGTCACCTTTACTTTATTGGTTCGGGTTCCATGGTTATTAACATCGTATTGATTTCACTAGTTTCATGCACTCATTAAGGGGCTCCTTTACGGATCAAGGTCACGCAGTTGGAGACCGATTTACACTCAAAAAAAAAAAAAAAAAAAAAAAGAGAGAGAATACTGATCACCTTTAACTTTTACTATCTCCCCTTCCTGCTTCTTCCGTGACTACATCCCCTTCGGCATGATATTGTTCCTAAGGATGGAGCGCCGGTTATCGCCGATGAAAATTATCATTATTGAAGTGACGCGAATTGGTTTCAGTTCGGCTCAGCCGCTGTCGCTGGCTCGACATTTTTTCTTTCTTTTTTTAACTGTATTATAATAAGGGAAGCATTATAAAATATTTACAAAATATAATTTCTGCGTAAATAAAATTGTGGCTCACTGGAATACTTCTGTTCCTCCTTAATGTTACATTCATTTTATGGAAACACCCGAAATATGTCACTGACCTACACAATGTAGGTCGGTGGGGGTGAACAGGAGGCAGTCTTCCTGTTGGCTTCTCTTCGTCAGTGAGATCGTTGTCGTCTCGTCTGCCTTTATACTGCCTGGCTTTTCAGATCTTCCGGGTTCTCTCTTTCATTCATTTTACTCTGACTATTTCTCTTTTAAAGTCCCTCTCCCCGTAATCCTCTTATTTTTATTCATATCTTTATAATAACGTCTTCTTTTCCCGACTCCATTTACTCTTTTCTCCTCTTTTTCTCTTTCTTTAACAAACTTGGGTACGTTCGTTTAGTTTGTTGACTGACAGAATGCCGCTGTATTCCGTTTCAGCTTGTCTGAGAAAAGAGACTCACTTGTATGGCAACATCTTCACCCATTTGTGTTTACAGAGGAATTTTACACGCCATTATTTAATTTCAAGTATGATTACTTATTGCAGTACTATTTTTAACACCAATACCCATATATTTCTTTCGGAAAATATGGAGACAATTGAAATATATTTAGGCTGTCGCCATTAATCAACGGATCCCTGAAAATTTGATTTGTCTTCCGTTCACAGTTGGTTACCAAAATAAGACTATTTCAGAATTTCGTAATATTATAGTAATATTAAATTTATTTTGTATGAAATTCATTTTGTATCTTTGAAAACACCTAGATATATTAAAATGCTTTTGTAAAATTTAATTTTCTCATTAGTCCCAAGGATTTGTGCAAAATATATGTGCATATTGACACACTAGAATAGAAATTGTTTATACGTTACACCAGAAAAAGAAATCTGAATTACATGCATTCAAAGAAAGTCAGTTTCTGTAAACGTTATTCTTTATATTAAGTCAAAATATTCTTGCAAAATATCTACGCATATTGACGTTGCAATCAGTAATGTGTACACGTTACGACAGAAGAAAAAAATCTAAGTTATATGCATTCATATAAATTCTTGCGGAAAGCACCTCGTCTCTCATGCTTTTCATTAGGTCATATGACGTCATAGGTCTTTGTTTACTTTTTGGCAGCGAAATTTGTACAAATGGACCATTTTCATGATATATCAAAAACATACAAGAATATCTATCCATGTTGGGTATTTGATATAGTAACATGTACAACAGTTTTCTTATGGTAAGGGTATTTTTTTTAGGAAAGTAGTAGAATGAACCAACTGGTATATATTCAAATAATTGTGATATAATATGGATGTGGTTGGAATGTCAGCAATGGTACCTGCCACTGAGGAATGAACTGTAGAAAGTTGCTACTACTCGGTCGCTCTTCCTTTAAGACTTCTGTCTCTGCTTTCCTCTCTTTCCAGTTCTTATCTCGTAATCCCTGGCAGGTTTATTGTGTCAGACTACATCGTCACTCCGCTGCCCTGCTTCTGGGACCACTGACGAATACATACAACTGGTTCTATGAGATGGACGTCAAAGAGAATCATCTCCCTGTTACTTAGCTTCAAAACTCGTCAACACTCTTACCTTTACCTGGTAGTGCAGACCCGAGAGGCTGTTACTCGGTACCTGGACCAGGAATAACATCTCTCTCTATCAACTTCAACTATATTTTCTCCATACTATTTCCAGCCAGTGGCACGGGAACTGCTCATAAGAACATAAGAATGAAGGAGACTGCAAGAGACCATAAGGCCTACACTAGGCAGTTCCGTATCCATCACTACCTGTCATCCCCATCCATAAAGTTGTCTAATCGTTTCTTAAAACAACTGATAGTTTCAGCGCTTACTACATGGTCACTAAGTCTATTCCATTCGTCGACCACCCTATAAGTAAACCAATTTTGGCCTATTTCCTTCATAAGTCTAAATTTGTCCAGTTTAAAATCATTACTGTGAGTCCTGCCCTGTTGTTTTGATATGATGACCTTGTTTGCATCACCTTTGTTAAAGCCTTTGATCCACTTGAACACCTCTATTAGATCACCCCGCACTCTCCATACTAATACAAGCTAAATAACAGTCCATGTTTTTTTCTTTTCTTTTTCAATGAAACCTGTGTGAGGTACCTAGGATCGTTGCCAGCCACCGTGAGGCTGCAGGTTCCCAGTCAGTGAAATTTGAGGCAATATTCATATCATCACCTCCTAAAGAACATCGTTCAAGACGGTTTTAATTAGTCTACTCAAATTTTTAATACTTTTTTCCGTTCTCAACTTTTCTGTCCACTACTTTTTTTTTCAAAACCTCTCACTCCCTCCCTTCCTCACGTTTTTAAAGTTTCTCTTCTCCCCTTCCTACAGGAAAATAAAATTTGATTTCTTTAAACTTTTACACTCTTTTTCCACGAGATCCTCTATGTTTTCTCCTGCTTACCGTCGATACTATTTTTCTTTTTTTGTTTTTCGTATTGTGTTCCTCTTCTCGTTCGCTCATTTCCTTACACTCTCCATCCCTTTCTTTTTATCTCTTCCTTCATTCCACCTTCATTTGGCAAAAAACGTGCTCCTCTCCTGCTCAGTTCTCTTCTTTCTCTATTTCATCGCCTCTTAGCATTTTATTCTCTCCTTTTCTTACTCTATTCTTTCCCCTTTTCCCTCTCTCTAGCTTTATCCTCTTCTTCCCTCTCTGCTAGCCGCTTTTCCCTTCCCCCTTCTCTTGCCACATTTGTTCTTCTCCATTTACTTCTCTTTCCTTCCTCCTCCCTTCCCTCTCCATTTTTTCTCGTTCTTCCTTGCTCCATTTCTCTATTCATATCTCTTTCCCACTTTCTGTCTTCTTTCTCTTTATATTTTCTTTCTATATGCCTTTTATCTGTTTACCTTCCTTCGCCTCCATGTGCCTGCCTGATTGCCTTCTATTATGACTTCCTGTCTACCATATATGCCTGTGTATGTCGTCCCTAATTTCTTCCCTTCTCTCTAACTCTCTTACTTTCCTGACTTTTCATCATCTCTTCTGTAATCATTTTATTCTTCCCAGTTTTCTTTCCTTTTCTCATTTCTCTTCACCATCGTTATTCCACTTTCTTTAACTTCCTTCCTTTTTCTCTTTCTCTTTCTGGATTTCTACCTTCCCCTAACCCCCTTTCATCTACTCTCTTTAACTTCATTTCTTTTTCTATTTCTCTCTGGTTTCTACCTTCCTGTAATCGCCTTTCATCCACTCTCTTTAACTTCCTTTCTTTTTCTCTTTCTCTTTCTGGATTTCTACCCTTCTCTAACCCCTTTCATCCACTCTCTTTAACTTCCTTTCTTTTTCTCTTTCTCTTTGGACTTCTACCTTCCTCGAACCCCCTTTCATCCGCTCTCTTTAACTTCCTTTCTTTTCTCTTTGTCTCTGGATTTCTACCTTCTTCGAACCCCCTTTCATCCACTCTCTTTAACTTCCTTTCTTTTTCTCTTTCTCTTTCTGGATTTCTACCTTCCTCTAATCCCCTTTCATCCACTCTCTTAAACTTCCTTTCTTTTTCTCTTTTTCTTTCTGGATTTCTACCTTCCTCGAACCCCCTTTCATCCATTCTCTTTAACTTCCTTTCTTTTTCTCTTTCTCTTTCGACTTCTACCTTCCTGTAATCCCCTTTTATTCACTCTCTTTAACTTCCTTTCTTTTCTTTTTCTCTTTCTGGATTTCTACTTTCCTCTAATCCCCTTTCATCCATTCTCTTTAACTTCCTTTCTTTTTCTCTTTCTCTTTGGACTTCTACCCTCCTCTAATCCCCTTTCATCTACTCTCTTTAACTTCCGTTCTTTTTCTCTTTCTCTCTCTGGATTTCTACCTTCCTCTAATCCCCTTTCATCCACTCTCTTTAACTTCCCTTCTTTTTCTCTTTCTCTTTCTGGATTTCTACCTTCCTCTAATCCCCCTCATCTACTCTCTTTAACTTCCTTTCTTTTTCTCTTTCTCTCTGGATTTCTACTTTCCTCTAACCCCCTTTCATCCATTCTCTTTAACTTCCTTTCTTTTCTCTTTCTCTTTGGACTTCTACCTTCCTGTAATCCCCTTTCATCCATTCTCTTTAACTTCCTTTCTTTTTCTCTTTCCCTCTGGACTTCTACCTTCCTGTAATCCCCTTTCATCCACTCTCCTCTCTCCTTCTGTTTTCCTTTCACCTCAAAGTTTCTCGCTTGGCTTGGTTTCTCTCCAGCCATCTCTTTTACGATTCCAGTTCTCTCTTGACTGCTTCCTTCCTAGGAATCTTCATTCATCTTGTGCACCAGCAGTTTTACATTTATTGTTTAATTCCACCCCCTCCCCCCTTCCCCCCACTCTCCTCTTCAACCCCCCCCCCATGCCGACCACTAGCTCCTCTACTTCTTCCAGCCCTCCCCACCGTCCCTCCAGTTGAAATTCTTTTTTTTTTTTTTTTTTTCCTCAACCTCGTTCTTCGGTTATTCCGTTTTTAAATTCCATTTTCTTCCGCTTACCCTCTACGCCAAGTCTTCCCTTTCTGTATGCTCACGCTATTGGAAATAAACTCATGACGTACAAATGTAGTCGTGGAGGTAAAGGAACACAAAATGGATCAGGGATTTTTATTTTTCAACGTTTCCATTAAGTTTACCTCAGTCTCTAAGGAAGGCTCAGCCGAGACGCAGGAGGGTAAAAACTCATGATTGACTCTCCCCACCACCACCACCACCATCACCACCACCACCACCACCACCGCCACCACCACCGCCACCACCACCACCACCGCACTTCACTCTTATCCTTTGAGTTTTCTATTCTCATCCTATTGTCTCCTCTGCATTCGCCTTTTGTGTCAGTCCTCTCACTGTGATTGACGACTTACTGTCGCCAGGTGATTTTATTTACCCTAAGAATGCACCACTCATGACCAACGAACATGTCTTCTATATAAAAAAAAAATGCACTAGATTATTAATTACTCGTACTAGGGGCATTACTCGCCTTATGAACTACCAAAAGATCTATCTAGTATCATTGGACTTTGCATTTATAAAAAAAAAAAAAAAAAAAATCAAATACATTCTGTTATGATTGTGTGCAACCTTCATGTACTAGCCGCTGAGTTTTCACAACAGAATGATATTTCATATTTCCTCTCTAAATTCTTAAGCTTATTAATAAGCTTCACGGTTAGATAAAAGTGTTTGTTATTATTGATAAGAATAAAATCTATGAGGTATATCGCCTCCCCAAACATTTCTTTTACAGTAATAGCCAGTGGGCCTCCACAGACCAGGAAGGCGTGAACCAAATGAAATTTGCAAAATGACGAAGTGATTACCCCTTTGCTGCCTAAATGGATGAAATAATTGCATCTAACTATTTCATGCTGGTTAAGTTCATGCAACTTTATTCAATTAAGAGAATCCGTCTCAGGAGTGAAGAGTCGTTTTTTCAACTGAATGGTCTCTATTGACTCTTTACTGCCCAAAGAGGAGTTTTTTTTTTATCTTACCTCAAAGAATGTTATCCTAGCTAACTATATACTATTTCATTTGGGTATTGAATGATTTATTGTCAATAGCCAGAGTAGCCTATGGGAATTTTGTTCTGTTCAACTCCAGTGGATTATTATTATTTTTTTGGGGGGGGGCGGGTGCGACCGACCTTTGGAATAAGAATGGGCTAAAAAAATTACCATTTCCCTCGAATTTCGCTCATTCTGTACTCCACTGTCTTTCAGAATCTCTTCGTTTCCTCTCTTCTTATTTCTTTGTCTCTCTTCGGTCACTCTTTTTTCTTTCTTCCACCACACCTTTCCATTCCCCCTTTATCTTCCTTTGTGTTTGTTTCTTCTCTCGACTTTTCTTTATTCCTTCCGTCCTTCTTCCTTCCTCTCCTCCTCTTGGTACTTTCCGTTTTCTTTTAGTCTTTTTTTCTTTCTTTCTGTCTTCCTACCCTCTTCTCCTTTTCTCCATTCTTTCTTTCGTTTTCTTGCTAATTTACCTTTTTTCACCGCTCGTTTCCCATAGTTTCGTCATTTTTCTTTCTACAATCTCTCCCCGTCATTTTTTTCTATGTTCCTTCTTTTCCTTTACTTCTTCCCCTCCTTTCTATTTCTCCATCTTTCACCCTTCCTCTCCTCCATACACCTTTTCTCCTATTCCTCTTTCTACTCCTTTCCTTCTCTCTCTCCCTTTATATTGCCATTTCTAATCTTCCTTCCGCCAATATTGTGCTCTGCCTCAACTCCTTCTTCCTTTCCCTCTTATCTCAATCCTCCTGTTCTCCTCTCCTTGCCATCCTCTTCTCTTTTTCTTTTCTCTCCTTCTGTACAAATATCTTAATTCTCCTGTGTTCCACTCTTGTCTCTTCCATTCTCCTATCTCTCTCTTTTCTTCGTCGCAACACTTTCATTCCTTCCTTTACCACAATTTCTCTTCCTTTTCCTTCTCTTTTCTCTACTCCCTCTCATTCTTCCCCTACCCAATATTCCTTTCTTTATTCCTCTTTTTCCCTATCCTAGATATCTTTATTAATATATTTCCTTGTCTTCCCCCTGTGCCCTTCTCTCCCTTCCTCTCCCGTTCTTTCCTCTTCTGTATATTACTACTCTCCTTCAGCCTCTCCTCCTCTCCGTTCTCCTCATCCGCCATTTTTTCCTTCCCTTCCTCGTACTCTCGAGCCTGGTAGCCCCCGCGATCCTCTCTTCTTCCCTTCCTTTCACTGTTTTGCCTTGATCTCCCCTCCTCTCTATAGTCGACCGCCAGTTCTGCCAGGATCCTTCTTCTTTACCTCTTCTTTCCCCCTTACACTATCCCTCTCTCTACCTTCTGCCTCATCCATTTTCCTTCTCTCCCGTCATTTCTTCTCCTCTTCCTACTTTTCCTCCCCGAACATTGGCCTTGCTTCCTCCTCCACCTCCAGCACCGCCGACGGAGGAGGATTCAGTTGACTGCCTGTGAAGCTCAACTGGGCATTAATCCTTTCGTTACCGAGGAGGGAGGCGGGGTGGGCGGGTTACCAAGGAGATGAATGAGATAGCCCGGCGGTATAAGTATCACGCGGTAGAGAAGGGGTCAATGGTGATAGTCACTAACCCTTTTGTTATCGAAGGAACTCCCTGGAGATGAACAAATTGACCTGGCTATGATCTCGATAATGAGACGGTGCCACGGAAACCGATAAAATAAGATAGCATGGCAGCACATCTGTTCCATTGGATGATGATTGTACCACGTCGACTCGCGGTATCATGCAGTACACCAGGATCGTCACAGCTTCTACCACGCCATCACTGTTTCATCATCGATTTTTCTTGTATCTTTCAGTACCATTTGTCAAAGTGATGCTTCTGCTTCATAGCTACTCCCCAATATGCAATAGTTATTTAACCACCGTCGCGATCTCAGGCAAAACAAGCTACGCCCTCTTTATTTCCCAGCCAATCGAAACTTCCTTGCAACCGGGGGGAATACCTACTTTCACTCAGTAAGCGTCTCGCACTAGCGATCGAGATTGGTCAGGGAAGAAAAGGGGCGTGGCTTGTTTTGCTTGAGAGCGTTGCGTTGGTTCTTGCGTGACCAATGTACTACCATTGAGTATCACAAGACACGTGGCTCATAATTATCAGACTTAGGTAAATATATCTTTCAGTGTTGTTGAAAAAACATTACATTTATTGCAATAGAAATGTATAGAAACGTACCAAGTATCTAACAATAAGATATATATTTACATAGTTATTATATTCCATAGGTCAGTTTTGGGTGTCCGCAATAGAACTATGCACATACACACTAAGGAATCTATTGTTCTAAAATGAAAGCAACAACAACATAATTTGTGTATTTTTATATTGTCCTCCCTTCTCCTCTCCACATTACGTAGCAATTACCTCTACAGTAGGTTCATTCACTCATACTGCATACCTATACTCCGTTCACCTGAGCTTGGTGAAGATTCATCAGGCTGATATTATAGAATAACTGGTTCGTACTATTCTTGTACATTTTCCTCCCAAAATTAATCATTTTTCCTCTTAGTAATGTCTCACACATTACTAAGAGGAAAAATGATTAATTAAATTATTAATTAATTAAATGATTAATTAATTAAATTAAATTAAATTAAATTAATTAATTAATTAATTAAATTAATTAAAATTAAATTAAATGAATTAAATGATTAATTAATTAAAAAATTAATTAAATGATTCTGCTTAGATTGTCACCCCAATTGCTGATGTAATATCTAGATGTAATTTTCGAGCCGCTAGGATGGACAAATCGTACCTTCTCTGTGTTTCTCTCCCATGCCACACGAAGTCGAAGAGCTTATAAAGGCTTATTGTTTTGGCTTACAACATAATTTCTCTCGTTTTGAAGGACCCACATTTTGCAAAATTTTACTGAACATTTATTTTCAACTGACTTTTAAAGCAGATGCAATTTTGTGTGATGTTTTGATAGTTGTAAATGCATAATTGTCTTAGCTATTACGTCTAGTAAATATATCATAATGATTAACATCAGCACTCAGCCTCATAGGAATAATAAATCTATTTAATACTGCAGAACAGGCTTTTAGTCAACTTTGGATATGTCAGGTAAGAGTATATTCAAAGTAACAAGAGATTTTGCTTTACTTGGTTTCTGCATTTAGGAGATCTTGATGCGCATGAATATTGTAATACCAAGTGGACCTAACTGAGCTCAATTGATGATAAATTATGGTTAATCAGTTCACTGTTCTTATCAAACAAATCAAAATTGCAAGATAGTCAGAAACATATTCGGAATTTCACACATTACGTAAATAGAAGAATAAAATAAACGCCAGACTAAGATTGAAGAACTTACTGGACGACGTTTCGATTCTTGTCCAGGAAGTCACTGGGGAACAATGGGTGATGCATAGAATACAGGCGATATGTACACACTCGAGGCGTAACCTAGGAGATGACAGGGCAAACACGACTAGGATATGCAGAGTTACTGCTTATTAAAATGTGCTTGAAGTATAATGATTGATAATTAATTTTACCGATAAATAATTTCATATCAGGCAGCTTTACCTAACCTAATCTAACCTATGTTTGTGTGCCCATGAAGCATACTCTGTGATGACCTCTCC
>NC_134777.1:99798982-99806482 GCF_046742065.1 Oratosquilla oratoria
TTTCAGCGTGTGTATATCTCGGCTATGTAATATTTATTCATTCTAGCTTCTTATTGTATGTATTTTCTAATTGGATATATGAAATAAATATATTTCTAATTTCAGCTGTTTCATCCACTACATTCTCCTCTCGTCCATCATCAACGTCTCGTCCCTGTTCTTGGAAGATCAGAACTTCATGTAAACTGCCTTCTGTTCTGGATGCACTTTTTGCATTCTAAAAACCTGTTGTGCGGTTTTCTTGATACTGGCTTCTGAGGAAATATCCAGATTGTGTAATACTGCATGCTCTGTTCTTATTTTTGTTTTGTGCCTATGAGAACAGATGCTTAATGCATCGTGAAAAGGGGCTTATTATGTATTATCACATTCTCTTTAGTCATACTCATTTCTGTGTCCATATTCTGGTAGCAGATGTTCACTGTATCGTAAAGTGACCCTCATCTTTACTATAGCTCATTGTTCTCCTCATACTCTGATTTTATGTCTTGTGAAGTGTTTATTATACTTCTAATTTAGAGCACTAGATAACTTAGATGATGATGTGAAGGCTGCTGTAGATAGAATGATACATAGTAAGATAGCATTTTGTTTTTATGTGATAATATTTTATTCTGCGTCCTTTCTTCTCGTTTATGTTCTTTCAGGTTATCTATAGTTGTTCATAAAGGATTTGATATTACTCATGCTCTTCTCTATTACCAGTATGCATAACATAAACTCTTTCAATGTTGTCGTCACACTGGTCAAAATAGATTTTGTCTCGTGGAAAATAATACGTTTTTCGTGATTTTTTAAACGTTGAATCCGAATGCGTTTTCAGAAATTCTCTATCATTCATCTTTTTTGTCCTTATTCGCATATCGTGACATATAATTAGGTATCAATGTTTTACAGAACATAGAAAAATATATTCATTGTTTGTGAAGTGCAATAGACTCTTTTTGAAAGCATAATATTAAAAAATTAGCCAAAAAAGGCCTGCGAAATATTGCAGTACATGTTGAGACAATGATACAGTGCTAACTGTAGCAGCTCTCTGTCAGTTACAAGTTAGACCTCAATGTGTAGATATTTTTTTCTACTTTATGTCAGTAGTTTTGTGTATTAAAGTGTTGTCTGATATCCTACCCATTATCATAATGCACACAGACGCTTATTGCCTGCTACCAGAGGGACATTTACATTACGTACTGCAGCGATCGCCATGACCAGCCGACCTTTTCACTTATCTGCCTCCCTGCCTGCATATCTGCTTGCTTGTTCTAGTGTACTTCAGCAGTCACGTGATGACCACGTGGCGTACGTAGGAAACAGGTCTGGCGGTCGTAATGCTCGCGACTCAGCACATCACAGAAGCCCAAATATCGGTTCTTCCCTGTCATTACTACCTTTCGATTCTGATTTCATTCCTCAGGCTAACTGCAGTCACGCTCACCAATGACTCAGGGGTATAAGTTCTCTGTTATAATGACACAGACGTAGACCTTAGCATCCAATACATTAAACGTTTGATACACTGGTCTTTCGTAGTTGCTAATTTTGTGCTTTCTATATTAGGGACCATTTTTTTTTTTAGCCATTTGATCCTAAATGGTAGATTGAAAAAAAACACCTCTTTTTGCTCTGAATTTTTGTGTTGAACATGACTTTAATTATACTTTTATTTATATATAAGCCTACTTTGAGACGGTCTGTTCAGATTATTCATCAAATCTTGTGAGTCTTCTCTTTCTAATTAATTTATAATTGACCATGGTTCTACCCTGCTATTAACGATTTCATTTTGCATTGTAATGTCATTCGTTAGTATTGTGGCTCTGCCATTAACGATTCTTCTTGGCCACGATCTTCCACCGAACTTAACCGTTCCATATACATGATAAACTCTGTCACATGATGCCCAACTTCACAAACATTGCTCCTTCTTTGACTAAACTTTTGTGAGATAATCCTGCAACAGCGTGAGGACCCAGAGAGTCCGCTAAACAATTTAAAACAATCCCTGGTCGACAGCCCTATTTTAACTTTTCCTTCCTCCATACACTCTCCCTTTCCCTTTGACAACTCGTTCTGGTCGTTCCGTTTTCTTCCGTCCACGACAAGATTACATGTATTATTAGGTACACTCCGTTTCGGTGGGGGGAGAAAATTGTAGCGAGTTTCGTTTGTATTGTCATAAATATATTTTGTATAGTGGTATTTTGTATAGTGTTTTGTTTCGTATTTTTGTGTATTGGTATTTTGTATATTGTTTTTCTTAAATGCTGGCATTTTTGTGTAATGATATTTGCACTGTGATAGGTTGTCATTTGTTTTTAAGTGGTCCTTTGAACCCGATTTGAACCGCCATGTCAGCATAAGCAACCACTTTAGGTCCTGGCGATTTCTTTTTCATTCCTACCATTTCATTTTGTTAATACCTCACTTGCTGACTACACTGTTCGGGTGACTCCCTTTATTATACTTTGTAATGGAACATTGTGTGTAATGGAACATTATGTATCGTAATAGTTCATTACCAATGTGCCTTATAATCAATACATGATAGAAAAACAACAACAAAAGCAAAATTGAATTCAGGGTAAAAACTACTGTCAGGTCCAGATGCTTTAGATCTTACCTATTCACCAGACGCCTGTTAGGCCACAGCAGGTTTCTCTATTACTGTTTGGCGCCTGCCACACTCTCATTCAGAAGCTCAGCACGGTGCTCGCCACGAGCAGCAAAGGATTTTTTATGTTGCAGTTGGCTTGCTACGGTTGTTACAACCCTCCTCTTTTATCCAAACTTGGGATCAGCAGGTTGCTTGAGAACACAATTTCCGTGGCATTTTCGTGGGAAAATGTGCAACTAATTCATTTGCTGCCCAGTGAGAGAGGGGGGGTACCTTGGCTGAATAAAATCGTCTGGAGACAGCCAGAATAACTACATAAGTCTTGAAGTTACATTGAAAGGGATCAATGAAACGCTTGTAATCCTTTTACTACGCAGAGGGATTCTCTATACTGAAGAGTCATCTGTTGGCCGCCAGAACAAATGCATACAACGTGGCTAGACATACAGGATCCAAGGAGGTATACAAGGAAAGTCAGCCTGTGAAACTCATTCACATCCTACTTCCCTTGGTCGAATGAGCTCATACGTGTTTGGTCAGAACGATACATCATGGGAGTCTGTCGAAAGAGTTGACAGTTAGTCAATTAATAGCCCAATTTTTTATGTTGGTTGCTCCAAGATGCAGTTGGGGCTATTAACGCCAAGCAAGATCTTTCTTGGTTTCACTTTCAACAATGGACTGTTTTAAAACTCCTTTAAATATATCATGAAATATGAGAATACTCAAAAATATAGACTGATCGATGGTAAATATGTCATCCACAAAAGCAGTGATTTGTTGATTCAATGAATTACAAAGGATTACAAAAGAAGAAAATACCGACAGGAGACCTTTTGGTCCATAACTAGGTCGGATGCGAAAAAATATAGATAATGATAAATGATAAACATATAAGCAAATAATAAACAATAATAAACAAACAAATTGATAACGATTCATGATAAATGATAAATACGCAAATGATAAAAATAAACAGATAAGCAAAGGTTAATAAATAATGATAAATGAATGAAAAAAAATGGCCACCATTAACAGCATATTTCTTAGGTGTTTATCTAAATGAATCGTAAAACTTCGAACTGTACACACTGCACTCCCTTTGCTCGAAGTTTATTCCATTCATTTACTATACGGTTGGCGAAGTTGTTTCTACCAACTTCGTAATTAAATCTACTTCCAGACAGTTTGAGACCATTGTCTCTTGTATAATTCGCATTCCATGTGAAAATATCGTCACTTTTGATGCTGTCAATTTCCTTTAGAATCTTAAAGACCTGTACCAAAGCATCCTTGAGTACGCTTCTTTAGGAGGTATATATTGGTATATAGAAAGATTGATAAACTAGTTTCTGTCAGATGTCATTATTTATGTAGTGATTGAACGCAGTGGAAATTCAAACTCAACAGTAAATGAAAAAAATCTAATAAATTTGTTATACAAATTCTAGGCGAAATGATGATAGGAATGCCATGACACTATTGTATTGTATGTGGCTACAGGGATAGTAAGAAAAATACGTCTTATTTCATTATCCACAAAATTACTTATAAAATGAACAATGGATAAAAAATTGATATGCTATAAAAATATTAAGGCATGTAAAATTGTATTCATTACATTTAAAAAATGAAGATCAACTAAACATTAAACATATTCCCTTGAAATAATGTGTAGTACCTACCTAAGTCTACCAACAAGTATAATAATTACGTAAGCATTTAAAATTTGTAGCAACATATTACCATTTTGTTCATTGTGGATAGAAATGCCTATTTATTTAGAAAGTAAGTGTATCATTGTTGAGACATTATGACAAGTTGAAAAAGGTGGAAAAAGAGAGTCACGGGTCTCGTTCCGAGTTTATTCCTGACCGGTTTCGCTTGTAGCTTCTTCAGAAGCTACAAGCGAAACTGGTCAGGAATAAACTCGGAACGAGACCCGTGACTCTCTTTTTCCACCATTTTTAAGTGTATCATTACTTGATGCAAGCAGGTAGTTGACCTGTCACTTGGTCACGGTTGGGTTGGCCAGTTGGCCCAAGGCCAGCTCAGAGAGAACGGCGCTGGAATGCATAGTGGCGCAAAACGGGCAGCCTCTTGACACCTTTCATCATCGTCAATGGTGAGGATCCACCCAAAGGTGAGGGTGGGGGTGGGGGTGGTGGGAGTGCAGGCGGGTGGTCTTGCAGGTGCTGCGATGCTTCACTTACACAGCGACGCAATTCCGCACAGTTTCTCCGAAATTGCCTCATGCAGTAACCTCTTCCATTCCAAACAGCTCTCGGCAAGATCGGTTTATTTGCTCTACTGAGCGTTGTCTCTTGTGAAGGTGACACTATGAGCGATATCAACTTTAGGGAACTGTGCCACTTACCCATGCAACCGGGGTTGACATTTGCTAATTATGTTAGTAACAGACCTTGATTAAATCTCACGGATGAGTTGTTGGTTTGATTGTCATACCAGCGATAACCCATAATTTTCCAAAAGTAATTGGTACCAAAAACGTTGGGACACCATTTCAAGTCAGCTTTCATTGTCATGTCTTACAGTTGTATAGCAAAACAAGGAACACGGGTCACTTGAAGATTGGAACATCAGTCCTCTTGCAAAGGTACCGACAACGTTAAATAATCAAGGTTAGCGAGTACATGACACCATGGGCCATGTCAACTATTCAAAGACTTACTGAAATGATCACCACTGTTATATACTACACTACAAAGGTATGTGAATCTTTCCAAGATCTCAATGCCCCCACCACATATGAACTATATCATTCGGTAACCCTCAACATACATGGCCCTTGGTCTCCGTACAAGAGACCTGGAGTCCCAGTGGTCTCCTCGAGAGCTACGGTCATGACCTCCAGACCACACAAGAAATACAATATCAACTACAAATACAATGAATGTTTTGGAGTGACAGTGATTAACAGTTCTATTCAATATCCAGTCTATTAAGATATTGAAAACTGTCGAGGCTTGGACACTCTCATGCTTCACTTCTGAATAAAAAAACAACAACAAAAAAACTCCTTAACAATTGACGGCACTCTGTCTCAGAATATTTATTAGTTATCTGGTTAATATTCATCACAGGAATCCCACATATCCACAGAACATCCAAGAGAGCCCCACGAGCACTGAATCAATTACCTTAGGATCAACATAGGTTGATAGCTACAGCAAACTTTTGTTGAAACTCATGTCAGCGTTCCACAAGAACACAGCACCAGGATCCAACCAGCTGTTGATTTACCAGATGTGAAACCAGACTGCTTGTGCTTCTGGACCTTGAGCAAATGGTAGAGAACCAGTGTCGGTGACAGACGGGGAGCACTTTGCCCATCACAGTGAGCCATATAACACCACGGTAATTGTTGCAGCCCTGCCGGTTCTCTTTGTCTTTCCAGATAGGGACGATAAACTCCTTTTTTTAGTCAGAGGGAAGGGTACCGGGTTGCCAAACTATAGACAGCACCGCATGCAACTCACAGATCATGGTTTCAGTAGCCAGAGAGCTGGCCTCTTGAAGGCTCAATCATGTATAATTGTTCAAAATATTCGGCCTAGGGAGCTCTGTAACCAGCCTTACCCGACACTAACGTCCCTCCTCTTTTAGTATACAGAAAATTAACTAATTGATATCCCGACTTCAACCGACCGTGTAGAAGGGTGTGGGAGAAATACTCAATGAAGATATTTTTAACCTACTGAAAGAGGGAAATGGGGCTTTTAGGGCTAAATAAAACCACTTTGTGGAAGCAAGAACAAATACAAAATTGCAAAAGCTCTAAACAGGAATGAAGGCGTTAAAGCTGCATCTCTATTGCAAGCTGTTCTTGTGGCACACCAAACATAGATAGGAAAGTGTGCTATCTTCAGTAACAATATCTTACAGCATTTTTAGCTTAATTACGACTAAGATTAAAGGTGATCATGAATATCCGAAATATGTATTCATTTAGACAACAGTAAGTCGTCTATAACTCATAAATTAACATCAAATGACTACCATTTGGATATCAGAACCTATCATGTGAGAACCACAATCAACAGATGTGATACATACATCAAATACATATTGTTTGTATATCAAATTGTAAAGTGAAGTTGTTCCTCCATAAAACTTGCATGGGTTTGAATGATGTTTGCATGTAAATGAAATGTATCTCATCTGGGGGGTGCTAAAAAGTGACGATAAATTACAGCATCATTGCCTCAGTAATATAATTCTGAGCCAATCTTCTGTATGTAAACGTTTTTGCTATGATGGCGCTCTTGAGAGACATTACTCTGGCTGTTGTCAAGTGACTTTATTCATTTGGGGAAAGAGCCATGTGTTGATACAATTCAGACTAAATTAATACCTTTGTTACACTGACGCTTTTGGGTGATCTTGTTATGGCTAATATCAAACGATTTTATTCAACTGACGACAACCCGTATCAAGGAAATTGATACAGTCAGTTTATGTCGTAGGGGACACCAGATTATGTCTATTCGCTGGATATGGCAGCTAATAAAGTTACTGTATATGAGTGGAGAACAAAATTGCATTAGGGTAGAGAAAACGTATTCCGTTTTTAAAAGTATTTGCAGCATCTTACAAGACGTGCAGTTCTGAAAATTGGACAACTGTTATGAAATATCTCTAGTAAAATTTTTAGTCAAAGAAAATAGAATAAATCCTAGTAAGTTCTTGGATCATTTCCACTTATCATAAACTGTTCATCTCAGGTTGGCAAAAATTAATTGAAAATAATAATTTTGCAGCTCAAAGAAAAAAAGTAATTCAACAAACTTGGAGAACTACAGACAAACTCTTCGGCAATATTACTGAAAAACACCTCTAACTAGAATTACACGGCATTAACA
>NC_134777.1:99811482-99821482 GCF_046742065.1 Oratosquilla oratoria
GCTTATTCTGACCAGCGACAATTCTTCTTTTATTATGGTTGCCGATAGGCTATCTATTTTGGTCTTTGGCACTATTCTTCGGGAGGTAGGGACTCAACCATACATCTTACTTCACCAGTCCTTTTACTTTCACCATTCCTTTTCTTTTGCTATTCGTCTATTTTGCCTTCCTCACCAGTCCTCTTAATCTGCCAACGCTCTCATGTGTGACTGCCACCCGCCCTGGCTATCCAAACACATGGTTCAAAGACGTAGCTCGACGCCTTGTGGTGTAAGCTTCTCATCTACCCTTTGCTACTAAGGTGTCCCTATATCCAATGCAAACCTCACGACATGAAAACTTTGGCTCTGCTCTTCTGGTCCCTCTGAGATCAAGCCATATCTTTCCTGCCTCTTTCTCCTTGGCGACTCAAGGTGACCTCACCTCCATGAAGCCAACGTGACAATGGCGACGACACCCAGTATGGTCAGACGAGAATTCTCCATCCCTGCCTAAAGGTGGCTTCTTCCTCCTCCGCGGAACATAACTCATGACCTGACAAGTGTTATGCTCAACTCCCTCATTCGTAACGAATGGTTCTTTTCTTGCTATTATAGCCGTCGCCAAGATATTCTATTCATCACTTTGATGGCGAAAGGGTTATGGGTTATGTTGACAAACTCTTGCACTACATGTCGCTTTTCTTTTTTGTTCTACCAGACAGTCGCGATGCTATTCTATTAATCTCCGTGGCAATTCCTTCCTTCACCCAACGTTAAGTGTTAACACATTTGCTACGGTGGTGTCTTTTGCAGGTTTTGTTATGGATAACGGCCGACGATTTTTTTCCCAGCTGAGATATGAAATACTTGAGACATAAAAATAGTGCCTTGATTGATCGAAACTCCACTTCGTTTGGGGCTTGCTTACCAAATGAATAAAATGATCTTTTGCACCGTTGTGAGGGAACTGAGACATAAAACAGTACATTGATTGATCGAAACTCCACTTCGTTTGGGGTCTGTTCACCAAATGAATAAAATGGTCTTTTGTATTTGGTAATGAAATATGTAAACACTTGCCATCATTGTGAGGGAACCAATACCTTCTAGTGGCCTCTCATTATCACGACTCCACTAAGAACTACTGACCTCCTTACGTAGACTTCTGCTGTCATCGTTCTTTGCAGCCATTTTACTTCCTCCTTCTCTCGGTCTTCGTCGAACCGACCTCCAAGCGTCACTTGAGGTCTTTGTCGTCCTCAATGCTGAATGAGTATATCTTAACCCCTTTGCTACCGGGTAAGGCGGGTGAGGGTACCACGGAAATGAAAAGAAGAATTTGTTGGGAACCAGTATAAGAGGAAAAGTGTCACTGCGTAAGGAAGGGGTCAGTCAAGGGAAGATACGGTCTTCTCTGAACAATGGGAAACGACTCCTTTCTTGCCTGATCGCTTCCCACAGTTCCTCTTTTTTTTCTTTCTTTTTCTTTCTTTCTCGGAATTAACTTTCTTAGTCTTTCATTGCTGCTCGTACCATCTTCACCATCACCGTTATCACTGCCATCACCATCACTACCATCACCACCATCACTACTACGGCTACCACCACCATCAATACCACCACCTCCACCACAATCAACAACAACACCACTTTCTCCATCATCAACACCACAACCACCATCACTAATATCACCTCCACTACTACCACGACCATCAACCATCACCACCAACCACCACAACTACCACCACTACAACCACCACTACCACAACCACCACCACAACCACAACCACCACCACCACCAAAACTACCACCACAACTACCACCACTACAACCACCACTACCACAACCACCACCACAACCACAACCACCACCACCACCAAAACTACCACCACAACCACCTCTTCCACATCCACCACCACTTCCACCACCTTCTCCAACACCACTACAACCACCACCACAACGACCACCACAAACATCATCACCACCACCTCAACCATCACCTCCACCACCACAGCTATCATTACCAGCACGTCCACCACCTACGTCATCACCACCTCTATCACCACCTCACCACCACTTACACCAACACCACTGCCTCCACCATCACCACCTCCACCACCACCACTACCACCACCTCGATCATCACCACCACCATCACTACCACCACCACTGTCATTACTACCACCACTATCATTACCACCCCAACCACCACCACCTCCACCACCACCTCTACTACAACCACCAGCACCACCACAACTACAACCACCAACACTAACACCACTACAATCACGACCACCACATTCACCTCCACCATCTCCAGCACCACATTCACCTCCACCATCACCAGCACCAGCACCAGCACCACCTCTATTACCACCACTTCCACAACCTCCATCAGCACCACCTCCACCTCCACCACTTCCTCCATCACCACCACCACCACCACCACCTCCTCCACCACCACCGTCACCACCACCACGACCACCATCACCACTACCAATGCCAACACCACCCCCAACACTGCCATAGCGAATTCAGGAAGCCATAGAGATACATCATCAATCGCCATTGTCCTACCACCTGTGTTGTGTTGGCTTGACCGCTGCAACGGCCGTGCCTCACACAACAGCTTCCATTACAACTTTAGTATCGTATCTGTCACTACTATAGTGTGTCCACTCTAACTTTGTGTTGATTTATTAGAAAATAAAAAATAAAAATCTCATACGTCAGGTTAAAAAGTCTTGATGAAATGACCATGGGTTACAAAAGTACAACCCAGCCATTCAGCAAAACTGATGAAATTATGCTCCACCTGTTTTAGATGAATTTACTGTACCTTTATTATCATTTCTACCACCACCACAACCACCACCACCAACACCATCACCATTATCACCACTATCACCACCACTACTACCACCAATACCACCACCTACCTTTGGAATACCACACTGTCGTGGCCAATCACACACACACACACACACACACACACACACACACACACACACACACACACACACACACACACACACACACACACACACACACACACACACACACACTACGGTTGGTAGAATCTCAGACTGTTAGTACGGAGGTGCCGGTGGTACCTGGTTCGAATCCTGCCCAGGGCTGAAATTATTTCAGTATCACTGCGCTTCGAGTCGTTACTCCAACTCTCGTGGGCGTAAGGTCATAGCATTACCCATAGATCGGTCATAAGAGCTCTGAGCTCTCTTCCGGGAGGGAAATAGCTGTCGATTACGAGTCCAACACGTGATCCAGAGACCAAGGTGAACACCCGCACACACACACACATGCACACACACGCACACACGCACACACACACACACATGCACACACACACGCACACACACACGCACACACACACATACACACACACACACACACATACATACACACACACACACACACACACACACATACATACACACACACACACACACACACACACACACACAAACATACACGCACACACACACACACACACACACACACACACACACACACACACACACACACACACACACACACACACACACACACACACACACACCATTGTATATAAACGAACACACACACAAAACAGCTGTAAAAGAACTTTGGAAGGAATAACGCCAAACCGTCTTTGATAAGAAGCGGACAACCGAAAATTCTGACAGACTCCGACAGACTCCGACATACTCAGACGGACCTTGATAGACTCCACCAAACTCCGTTGGACATTGACAGACTCCACTAGTTTTCGAGGGACCTAAACAGACTTTGATAGACTCTGACGGACTCCACTGGACCTTGATAGATTGGGACATATTCCGACAGACCTTGACAGAATCCAGTGATCTTTGACAGGCTCCGACGGACCTTGATAGACTCCGATGGAATCCGTCAGATTTTGATAGATTCCGATCGATTCCGACGGACATAGATATACTCCGACAGGTTCCGACAGACCATGATAGACTCCGACAGACTCCGACGGACCTTCATAGATTTCGACGGAACTCCATTGATTACGACTGACTAAACACTAAGAAAGGAGCTGTTAATGCACAAAAAGTCATACATTTGTAACAGCACAAGAATTCACTGCTCTATTTGTTCATATGAAATATTTCAATCATTGTATTCATTGAACTAATGCTTCCTCATTTTTTTTCTTGTTACTCATTTGTCAATAAAAACATTATAGAAATTAGTCTTATAAAACTATCTGAAAGTTCTAATGTCAATATCAATAGTGGCATTTTTAAATTAGATGACTTCATCATCAACAAAATTTGTAATCAGGTTGTAAGTGACTAAAAGAAATTTGGTGATTTGTGTGGTACTAGATTTATCTCTTCATTTGTAACTTTTTGTGAAATGACAGCTCCTTTCCAGGTGTTTAGTCTATTGCCTTTTAAACCTTACTGTATTACCAATTTCATACGTATTCCCCTGAAGATGTGAATAACACGAAAGCGCTTGGGAATTCTGTTTCTTTTAGATTTCCTTTGTGGTTACCAGCAATTTTTTAGGATCATGTTCTTATAATAGTGATCATTTTTCATTATGAATTCCATGCGCCACTTCCAGTATTTCTGTTCTGTTTGTCCTGGATTGTATCCGTTTGTCACAGCTTTGACATCTTCTAGGATCAAAGCGCGTAAAGAAGAGTTACGACTGGAATTTCTTCAAGATTGTGTCAGTGAACAAGTGACGCCAAAATCTATCCTCACTTAACGTCTTTTGAATATGTCGAACCGCCCTTTTGACAACATTCAACATATAATTTTGAAGAAACATAAAAATTAAGAAAGTTGAAATCAAGGAAGCCTTCCGAATTACCAAACAAGCAAAGTTTTCGTTTCATAATACTATTCCGGGTGAATGGAAGAAAAACTTGTGTTTTTGTTACGACAGGCTAAGGAAATCTCGTCTATTTTTACAAAACAAATTGAAACGTAAGCTGGAACTTTTGATTAAGAACAGTGATTGGACAAAGGATATAAATCCTAATTTTGTAGTGGTGAACCTATCAGATAAACTACTTGGTGAAGATACCTCTTGTGCACTAGGTTATGGGTTACAGTTCGCCTATTCCAATAAGTAGTTGGATTATGTATAGTTAACACGGACCGTTGTGCAAATTTTTCGAGCATGCATAACGGTCCGCGTTTTTGGGACCCGTGTGATATCTCGTTCACAAAAAACATGCGGGAGAAAGTGACTAACTGGCAACCTTCAGCCATCCATCCACGCAATAGCCACGTGAGACAAAGCCGGTCAGTGTGTGACTGTCCTTCAGTGAAAGTTTTTTTTTTTCACGTTGTCACCTAATTTCTTCGTTTTTTCTCACGGTAATCACTGACTTTTGGGGGGTGCGCTGCCCTTTGCGTGATACCTGGAAATAGCACAGCGCGTGATAACATTGTGAAAGTGATTGAAAAATGGGAAAGAATAGTCGAGAAATAGCAAAGGCAACAGGTGTGACTGAACGTACTGTGTCCCGACTCCTAACAAAATGGCACGCGGGTGGAAGGGGTTGATACCGTGCCCCTCCACAAACTTCTACAACTGCAAAGGAATTAAAGGAAAAGAACACTAAGCTTCTCGGTGACGTCTCTATCAGGGCAATTCAGGAAAATATTCAGAAGCGGTTAAATTACTCGAAATTGAAAGCACGTGTGAAGCCCCTCGTCACTGCGAAACAAAGGCGCTGCCGTGTCCAATTTGGCAATGATCATAAAGACTAGGACATTGTTCAGTGTTGTAAGGTCCTTTGGACCAACGAGGCGAACTTTTGTTTAAGTGAGAGCAAGGGAACGAAGGTGTAGAACTCTCCTACCTATCGGTGTGGGGCGCCCTTGGCTATGGTGGTTTGGGAAACCTTGTAATACTCCCTAATGGCCAGACTGTCAACTCTGAGCGCTATATTAACTTTTTTGCAGAAGATTTTAGGGGAGTGTTTCGCAAAAACTGGGTGTATGATCCTTCAGCAGTACGGTACCCCTTGTCACACCTCAAGGGCGGCCAAAAAGTGGCTCAATGATAGTGAGGTCGACTACATAGAGGATTGGCCTGGTCAGTCCCCCGATATTTCTCCCATAGAAAACTTATGGACATCATGATGGCACGCCTTCGTCAAGAGGACACGTCTACAATTCCCAAGCTTGAGATAGCCATCCGGAAGGTGTGAAAGGAAATTCTTGCTTCAAACTATCAGAATTTGGTCGATTCTGTCCCCAAGAGACTCCAGCAGGTCATCAAGGCCAAGGGCTTCCCCATTGGAAAGTAGCATTGATGGTGCAAGTGTTTAATTATTTTTTGTAATTATTTGTTCGAAATATTTTTGCGTATATTTCCCGATTATATAAAACGATCCACGCTGGCTGTAGATATTGCTAAATATTTTTCAATTTTGAAAAAGTACAGATATTTATCATCTGAGGAAGTGAAAATTTGTAAGGGTATTATTTATGCTTCAGTGAGTAACCCACGATTATCTAATTGCCCAAACAGACTTATTAAGGCATTAGAAGCTCTTAAAAAGGATAAATATTTACACATTACTAGAGTGGATAAGGCAAATGCGGTGGTCATTTTAAACAGAGATGGATGATCTTTTGTCCGATGACATCACATATGCCAAACTTAGGACCATTCCACTTAATAAGGTGAACATTATTTGTAAGAAAGATGAGACAAAGCGCAGCTCACACACACAGTCGTAGGAACCACTGCTAACTGGCACGTCCCTGATGGCGAATAGGGAAATTCTTCATAGATATATGGGGTACCGTCATAATGACGGCGTGGACCATTGAGCACCCTATAGATATATAGGGCCTCATCGAATATAATAAGGTGACACCAGAGAAATATCTCACCAGAAACCAGTTGGCAGGGAGGTGAGACTACTGCCAAAATCATTTTATAGCAACCATGAATAATACAACCAAAACAAATACAGGCGTTCGTGTTAGATCATGGTCTCCTAAAGGTCCAACCGCATTGCCTCGTGTGCTTACGGGCAGTATGCCACCGAATGTGAGTAAGCACTGTCCAAGCAGATCCAAGGCTTAGGCATTAAACAACATGAAAAAAATTAATATCTAGACTTACAACGTAAGAACTCTCTCAGAACACCACAGGCTGGAGAGTTTAATGGAAAAACTAGACAACATCAAGTGGGACATCGTAGAAGTGAGGGAAGTTCGAAGAGCGGAAGAAAAGCTGATACAATTACAAGATAGTCACCATCTGTTCTACTATAGAGGTAAGAACAATGAAAGACCTAGTGGAGTAGGATTCTTGATAAACCGAGAAGTTGCTGGTAATGTTCAGTAGTTTATCAGACAGGGTAGCTTGGATTGTGATTTGGCTGTGTAAAAGGTACACTCTAAAAATAGTTCAGGTTTATGCACCAACTTCACAGAGTTCAGACGATGAAATTGAGTCCTTCTATGATGGTTTGAGTCAGGTAATGGATCAAGACAAAAGTAAGTACACGTTGGCAATAGACGACTTTAATGCTAAAGTGGGGAAGAAGATGGGAGATAAATTGTGCATTGGGGAGTTTGGAGGAGGTGAAAGAAATGACAGAGATGAGAAGTTAGTCAATTTTGCAGAGAACTACAACATGAGGATAATGAGCACTTCTTCTAAAAGCGTGTAGGTTGTAAATGGACCTGGACAAATCCAAGTGGAACAACAAAGAACAAAGAAGACTTCATATTAGGAGATGGATATATATATGTGTATATATATATATATATATATATATATATATATATATATATATATACGTGGAGTTAAAAACGACAGCATTGTTGTAGTTGTTCAGTTTTTTCTTCGTATTCTCGATTTTCCTGATAAGAGATTTTCCATTAACTGGGTGAATTGAAACTAGGTCTCTATATTCATCGACGTTTCGTCTTAAATAAGACATTATCAAGATATAACTGACGAAACGTCGATGTCAAATAAGAACAAATGGAAGAATATAGAGACCTAGTTTCAATTCACTCAGTTAATGGAAAATCTCTTATCAGGAAAATCGAGAATACGAAGAAAAAACTGAACAACTACAACAATGCCGTCGTTTTTAACTCCACGTGTATTACTGAGAACCTGCTCACCCCCTTTACTAATATATATATATATATATATATATATATATATATATATATATGTACACACACACATATATTTCTGATAAAGGGTTTATGAGAAAATAATTGATATTTTTCAAGTTTCTGGACAATTTTAGAAAAAAGAAAAAAGGAAAATGGGGTGGGTTAACTTCAGACTACCAATAATCTTAGGCTTTTTTTTATAACCTTCTCTTAAGGAGCCCCTGGTATGTTATCAAGAGAATGCTGATGTACAGGAATCTACGTGACAAAAATGTTTTTTTTTTCTTTTTTAATCACTGTCCAAGTCTTACATGGGTAGAAAAGCATCAGTAGTGGAGGAAAGAAGAAGCTTCCAGAGCATCCTAGCGGACAGAAAGACTTCTGCCAAAGGCCATCGGGTACACTGTCAGAGCCGGCGATTCTATCCAACTCGACCGAAAGGAGATTTCATTCAGCTGAGGGGAGAAGCCGACTGGCCAGTTGGCAATTTCTTTCTGTTTTCTAGGCCGACCAACCGCCTATTCTCTTGTTCCTATAGTACTAGCCAGCCGGCATTTCCTTGCGGTCTTTGACCAGCCCGCTGGCGATCGCGTTTTGCTTTTTTTCCGGCTTGTTGGAAATTCTGTCATTTCTTCAACGGCTCGCCGGTAGATAAGGCGTTCCGCCTTATCTACCGGCCTTATCTACCGGCGACCCGGCCATTGTGTTCCTTCTATAATACCGACCAGCCGGCACTTCTACTGTTGTTTATAAGCTGGCAAGCCGACCAATTTCTTCTAACATTTTACCGGCCAGCAGGCTGTTGTTTTCCTTTGTTTCTTTGCCATCCGGCCGGTTATCCACCCATTATGAGAGTGCCCCTCCCTCTATGCCGGCCGACAGTTGTTCCATGTTTTACTTTATTATTATTATCTTTGTTATTAATTTTACTTTGTTTATGCGTTTTACGCTGTTTACTCTTGCATGCAAGCTATCCGTTCTTGGCATTTCGTTGTCCCTCCTTCTGTACCGACCGGCCTCTTGTTCTTTGTCTTCATGTGTTCCTCCTTTGTGTTCTGGACGGTCGGCTCGTCCTTCCCGTGGATATACATTTCCTATATCCCTCCCTCTTTGCAGACCAACCACAGATTCCAAGTTTTTCTTTTATTCTCTTCTTTTTGATCCGGCTGACCGGCTATTTCTTCCCGTTGTTCCGCTGTCCTTCCCTCTTCGCCCGCTGGCCGGATGCTCTCTTCTTCCGTCTGTCCGCTGCTGCCGTTGTCTGTATCAAAAGTTCCCCAGCTTCGAGTGTGCTAGGGTCCTGGGAGCACTTATCCACCTCACCGACGAGGATATTCGAGATACGTGCAGATCGATTTGCTCAACTTTTCATTTTATATATATATATATATATATATATATATATATATATATATATATATATATAAATATATATATATATATATACATATGTATATATATACAAATATATATATGTATATATATACATATATACATATATATATATGTATATACATATATATATGTATATATATACATATGTATATATATATATGTGTTATATATATATATATATATATATATATATATATATACATATATATATACATATATGTAGTAATTTCGTAAAGGAAGGAAACAAGTTTTCTTTGATGCATGTTTAATTGAATACGACAGCATTCTGACAATTGTTGAATTTCTTCTTGATATTTTCTATTTTTCTTATCAGAATTTTTCCTGCTGGAGGGTGAGCTAATACAAGATCTCCATAGTTCTCCATTTAATATTTCGAGCTTTCGTCTTCAAATAGACTTCATCAGGATTAACAACAAATGTTTTATATAACAAAAATTAAAAGTAAACAAATATACAAA
>NC_134777.1:99831482-99836482 GCF_046742065.1 Oratosquilla oratoria
GCGTAATATCGGAGCATATCCAATTCCTGTCGCTCACCTAGTTTGCTATGTAACATATATTGAGCAACTTAAAATTTCGTATGCATGTATTACTGTTTTTATCGGTACTTTAAGAAACTATGAAAGTTCTCTGCAGATCCTCGTGCCACTGCAACTCGAGCGTCTAGCGATAAAAGTCTACGGTAACACACCATTAGATTTAACATGGAAAGCCGTGACTCCCAGAAAGACTTGATGCAAGTTTTCAGCAAATATATTTCCAAGAAGGAAATTGTTGTGGCATATCTCCAGTGCGCGTGTAGATTTTTAGCTGTTGTATCCGTATATAAATTATGGCAATATAGGATTAGGAAGGGTGTAGCGGCGATCTTACATAAATACACAACACTGACGAAAAACAACAACAACAAAATACTTGCATTTATCTACCCTGAAACGATAAAAATTCAGGGAGTGAAGTTTGGTGCAAGTATTTACTATCATGGAATTATATGAAGTAAGCATAGAATATATTTCTATAAATGATAAATTGAAAAAAAAATGTTCAGTTTATGTGGTCAGCTAGTTAAAAAACTTCCATCTGTGGTCAAACAACAACTGCTCTAAGCAGATCTTGTGTGATTGCCCACTAACACCACAACCACGGTCGTCGTCGTCGTCATCATCATCATCATCATCATCATCATCATCATCATCATCATCATCATCATCATTATCGTCGTCGTCATGACGATGATGATGATGGTCATCATCATCATCATCATCATCATCATCATCATCATCATCATCATCATCATCATCATCATCATCATCATCATCATCATCATCATCATAATCATTATCGTCGTCATCGTCATGACGATGATGATGATGATGATAATGATGATGATGATGATGATGATGATGATGATGATGATGATGATAATCATCATCATCATCATCATCATCATCATCATCATCATCATCACCATCATCATCATCGTCATCGTCATCGTCATTGCCATCGCCATCGCGATGATGATGATGATGATGATGATGATGATGATGATGATGATGATGATGATGATGATGATGATGATGATGATCATCATCATCATCATCATCATCATCATCATCATCATGATAATCACTACCACCGTCGTCGTTGTTGTCGTCATCGTCATCGTCATCGTCGTCATTGTCATTCTCAGTATTGTCGTAGTCCTTACCATCACTATCAGTATTACCGCATTTTTTCCAAACTCACACCAACTAAGAGCTCTTCTCACCATTTCCCCCCAGCAGTCTAACCTTTTTCTTGTGCACCAGCATCGCTCGCTGCCACTGCTCACCAATCGTCTTGCCCAACACCTTCCATGATTACAATATACAAGTGCCACCATCGATCTCGAAAGACGTCCTTCAACTGTCTCGTTCTCCTCTCTTCTTCACACACTTCTGGGTCTTCCTGCTTTTCCAACTTGACAGGCTTTTACTTCCTAGGTTCTGTCTCTTGGCTTCTCCTCCTCCTATTCCTTTTCTTCCTGGACTCTTCCTTCATCTCCTGTCTATCGGCCATCCATCTCTACTCCCTAATCTTTCTTCTATGACTCCCTTCCTCCCATTTTAAACCACTCCTCCCCTTCCTTCTCCTCCCTGCTCCCTCATCTCTTTTGTGTTCCTTTGCGCCCGGCCTCGTTATCGTTTCGTCGAGCACCCAAGAGGTACTTCGGTACTTCGAGTAAGGTTCACCTCAAGGATCTTTGTCGGCCTTCCTCTAATCAACATAAAACATTTGTGTGGTTCTTCTTCTCTACAAAATAGGGTACACATCCCGTCCCCTTCCTCCCCTGGAATTAATGATCAAGATGCGCCCTGAATGAAAGTTCCGAGGCAATCCTTTATGTTCTCCCTTTGACTTTCTGCCCATATTCTCCTTCTTTTCCTCCTCCTTCTCTTCCTCCTCCTATTCTTGTACACCATCACGACACCTATTAGCTAGCTACCTTTACCCTTATGTAAGTAATTATCCTAGAGGGCTATGTCCCAGAATTTTCGATAATTATCTTGGTCTACTTCCTCATTACTTTTCCATGTTGGCATTGGTATGACCTTAATTCTCCTGACTCTTTGACCTACCATATGGTTTTGCTTTGTTTACCAAAAGTAAGACAGATAACGGCTTTTAAAGACCCTTCTTTTTCCTTCCCTATTTTGTTTTAACAATTTCTAAAAAAAAAAAAAAAAAAAAAAAAAAAAATCCTAACCAGTTACCGCTTCGTCATCACAAATATCTAATTTTTGACAGCCACTAAAGTACTCCCTTGGATACAAACAAATCTACAGAAATAAACGAGACACATCAGTAAACAATTTTAATACCAGCTTGTCAGTTTGTGTGAGTACCTTGACAACTAGAATTTTTTATTTCCCAGCTTTGAAAAGTAACATGTAATATCGACTTCAACCTTTAGTAATTCTATGTCAACAATCTCTCTTCATGCCACTCGATGTTTCTTACGTGCACTGTTCTAAGTAAACACATGCTCGAGTGAACTGTGTTCTAACATTCTAGAATATATCGTGTGAATGTTCTTTGCTATTTATACTGGTTAGGAAAAAGTCCATACATGTAGTTGCTCTCCGGTAAGATATGAAATAGCTTGTTATGCTGTAGGAAGAACCGAGGTTTTCTTTTGAAACGCAAAATTGTAATCGTATTCTTCAATATGTGTAAGCGCAATCTCGACCAGTTTTTATATACCTTGCGTTTCTCCGACGACCGGGATTTCTGTTCGTATAATAGGACCAGCCAAAAGAGAAAAAAAAAGACCTGAGGAGCATATTTACGTTCCGTACACGGGCTGGCTTGGGAACCTGGTCTATTCAGCAAGCGAGCGTGTCGTACTCTTTGGCCAGCTACGAAGCACATGGTGACGTAATTGCTAGGCATATCTATGCAAGAAGGGTTGAAGTGTGCAGAAGGATTAAAGTGCGGAGTCAGGTGGGGAGGCTTAGGGGCTGAAGGGAGAAGTAAGGGCCAAAAAAGCTGAGGGCGTTGCAGGAATAGAAGGATAGATGGGGGAGTACGGTGAAGTAGAAAGACTGAGGGTGGAGTTGAGTAGGAGCTTTGAGGGGTTGAGGGAAATATCGCGGGCAGAGAGGCTGGATGAGACAACAAAGGGACTAAAGAGGGAGTTATGTTAGTTTAGACTATGTTTCCACCAAGTGATTTGAATTGTTTCAAGTCATGACTCATTTGACTCGCTTCTTCTTGAATCAGCGTCGTTCACACCGACTGATTCGAAACGTGTCACTCCTGTAAATACGAAAAAAAAAAAGACGTAGAGAAAAGCTCAACGTTATTATGTACCTGGGCCGACGGTTGGTATCCAAAAGTTCTGACAGAAATGGGAAATCAAATTACTAATTCATGACTTTGGTATCACGGCACCGTTAGCAACGATCAGTGGAATTATATAGGGCAAGGTGCTCTCGAGCCATGCTTGTTAAGACGTCCATTTAGATAATGTTGACGCCTCTCCTGACTCGCGGTGACTCGACGCGACGCGACTCGGCGTGACTCGCATAGACTCGACTCGCTTGGAGTGAACAGTTTCCGAGAAAATACGTTGGATTTGAATCTGAGCCAGAGTGGATGGCGACTCCGACGAGTCATGAATCTTGTTGTCTTGACGTGATTCGACTCACTTGGTGTAAACGCAACCTTATCAGAAGGGAGGAGACGTGCAGGGGAGCTGAATGTTGAGGAGATGGGAGAGGCAGTGCGTTGTAGTGAAGAGACGCTTAGGGAGGAAGCGAAGAAGGGGATCACAGAGATGCCAAGGTGGTGGGGGAAAGTGGAGTGGGGGTAATAGAGACAGTGGGGTAAAGGTGCAAAAATGATGAGGGGTGGTGTTGGGTGTGGGTGGAGTTGGGTGCGGTGTAGTGGGGAGGAACTGAGAGGGCACAAGTGGGCACAGAAAGGCCGAGCCGGAGGGTGGGGTGGGGTGGGGTTGGGTGGGGTTACCGAAGGCCTGGAAGGGGACAATGGGATCGGGACGCCAGGAGGCTGAGGTAGAGGATCAGGTGGGGTCGAAGAGGGGCTGTGGGCTGAGGTAAAGGCGACAGGCGCAGAGAAGCTGAGGGGAAGAGTGGGGTGGAGCCAAAGAGGAGATGAAGTGAGAGGAGGTGAGAGGTCGAGGGGAAGAGTCGAGTGGGTGGGGTCGCAGAGATGATGAGGATGGGGGTAGGGTGTTGTTGTCACATAGGGGTTGATGGAGAGGAGTGTGTTGGGGGCGCGGAGGCTGAGGTGGAGGATAGGGTGGGTACACAGAAAGCCTGATGGGGGAGTAGGACGAGGACGTAGAGGAGGTGGGGGGAGAGGAGCTGAGGTGGAGAAGGAATGAGGACCACAGAGGGAGAAGGGCGTAGGAGGGGCTAAAGGAGATCGTGGCGGTTCACAGGAACTAAGGGGAGTAGAGGTGAGGGCGGACGGAGGCCACATCCCATTCCCCACTTCAGCGTCTCTTCCACCCCACCCCTCCACCAACTTCGTGTTCCTCAACCCTTCTTTCGCCTCTTTAGTTTCTTTGCAACTTCAGCTCGCTATAGCTCCCTAGGACTCCTGCATCTCCCACCCGACTTCTCCTAGTCCCTCTGATCCCCCTTCTGCTGCGCTGTGTCCTCACCCAATTTCACTAATTAAGTCCTTCTACCCAACTCCATCGCTCTTTTAACCTGACTCTTCCTAAACTCCATTCCCCCTAATTTCCTCTAACTCCCCTCTCCCCCATCATTTCCTCTACGACCCCAACCTATTCTCTCTCCTTCTCAGCCCCGATCCACTCCCCATCCCTCTGTATTTTTGAAATATATGCCACCCATGAATATCTCAGAAGTCCAGCCTGGAAGGGAAATAGGTTCTTCATGGATGCAGTCGTTTCTGCACAGAGATGGTGGAGATGGGTGTTGTGTCTCCCTAGGAGCTTGCCAGGGATGGACATTGTATTTGGAGAAGG
>NC_134777.1:99851482-99856632 GCF_046742065.1 Oratosquilla oratoria
AAAAAAAGAGAACAGCTTAGTCTATGAAGTCCAGTGGCAGATGCGATAAAAAATACTTTGATGAAAGTAGCAGGGGCCTGGACGCTAGGCCAAAAGAACATAAAACAGATGTTAGACACCACAGGATAAGCAGTGCGTTAGTTAATTATGTCGACGAACAAGGTCATTTACCGAAATAGGATGACGGAAAAGCAATCGTGTATAACCTCTCCAGGCGAGAAAGGCGATGGAGTCCGTATTCATCACAAACCAGAAAAACATTAAGAGGACTGGGGATTTGATATGGGCTAAGGGAGTAGCACGTATCATCATCTTGGACAAAATGCATATAGCCCCTGATCCAAGCGGACAACTCATCCACGCGACGACCAGCAGGCGGATAATTCGATCCACTGGGGAACAATGTATTTGGTGAATTGACAAAAGTACATTTTCTTACCTAATTCGAGCATACTGAATTCAGATCTGAAATAAGATTCTCTCTAAATGCTACAGATTTTTTGTAATATCAGTAACTAATATTATATAATAATTCTCATTTTATCACGCCTATCATCATGCCCTGAAGTAATTTTGAATCATCCTTATGCGTTATTTGTAGTAATGCAGGTTTTTGCACAAAATTTTTATTGCATAGGAGAAGAAACTTGAATTACACATTGCGATTACAAATACTGTAATCAAATAGATGCTAATTTATTGATGACCGTACATCAGGCTGGATGACTTCTTGATTTCAATCGGGGAAAAATTTGCTTTTGTAACTCTTTCTCTTGTACGTAAGTCTTCTCTGACTGATCTCTTCTAATCGTTCAACAGTAATCTGCCATCATGTGTCTATCCCATGAACCTTGGTAGTGTTCTTCAATCGTCATCAAATCCTGATGGAAGCGTTCCCCTTGTTCGTCACTCACGGCTCCCAGATTCTCTGGGAATCGGTCGAGGTGACTACTTAGGAAATGTAGCTTCACACTCATATTACATCCCAGATCACTAAAAGCACATTAGTAACCAGATCTTCGTAGTTATACGCTTTTTTTGTTTCCCAAGAAGTTACGAACAGCGGCAGAAAATGAGAGCCAAGCTGCCTTCCTTTTTTTCATTTATGGTGTTCATGAATCTAGAATCACTCAAAAGTCTGCGGATTTGGGGACCATCAAATGCTCCTGATTTTATCTTTTCGTATGACAAAGCAGGAAGCACCGATACTATGTACTGGATCATTAACGCAATTCCCTCTTGACGAAGCCATCACTCTAACATGAGACCTGAAAAAGAAACGACAATGTCAATATTTTACATAATAACACCTATTACTATCTTACTACTATGTACTAGGAAGTATTTGCTTTCTACAAGCACCCTCTCTGTCCGTCCGGAGGACAGTTTTCGGGGAAACGAGAAAATAAGAATTGCAGTATAACTATAGCATGTAGGTAAAAATGGATTATATATTTGAAATTAGCATGAAAAAACGGCTTAAAATTGGCAGATAAATCTAAGTCACTAGAAAATGTGATTAAAATTGTTCCCCCAATTGATATTTCGTCCACCGGTAGCGACGACCGAACAGCAGGCGGCGTTGATGGGTATTCGGGTAAGCCACGTCGCCACATCCCTTTGTCTCCCTCATTTCTTATGTAAAAATTTGCCAGCATGACCTCGAGCACTATTCCTCTTTAAAAGTCACTCAGGCGAAACTACTTAGGAATAAAAGTATTTCCTTCAGCCCGTGTTCCCTTTACCACCAATCCACACTACTATTATTATCGTTATTATTATTATTATTATTATTATTATTATTATTATTATTATTATTATTATCATTATTATTATTATTATTATTATTATTATTATTATTATTATTATTATTATTATTATTATTATTATTATTATTATTATTATTATTATTATTATTATTATTATTATTATCGTTATTATTATTATTATCATTACTATTATTATTATTATTATTATTGCTATTATTATTATTACTATTATTATTATCATTATTATTATTATTATTATTACTATTATTATCATTATTATTTATTATTATTATTATTATTATTACTATTATTATTATTATTATTATTATTATTATTATTATTATTATTATTATTATTATTATTATTATTATTATTATTATTATTGTTATTATTATTATTGTTATTATCGTTTATTATTATCATTATTATTATTATTATTATTATTATTATTATTATTATTATTATTATTATTATTATTATTATTATTATTATTATTATTATTAATATTATTATCATTACTATTATCATTATTATTATTGATATTATTATTAATATTATTATTATCATTATCATATTATCATTACTATTATTATTATTATTATTATTATCATTATTATTATTATTATTAGTATTAGTATTATTATTATTATTATCATTACTATTATTATTACTATTATTATTATCATTATTATTATCATTATCATCAACATTACTATCATTATTATTATTATCATTATTATTATTATTATTATTATTATTATTATTATTATTATTATTATTATTATTATTATTATTATTATTATTATTATTATTATTATTATTATTATTATCATTAGTATTATTATTACTATTATTATTATTATTATCATCATTATTATTATTATTATTATTATTATTATTATTATTATTACTATTATTATTATTATTATTATTATTATTGTTATTATTATTATTATCATTATTATCATTATTATTATCATTATTACTATAATTAAGATATGAAGAGGAGGCGAATCAAGTAGAGAAGAAAAGGTAAAAGGAGCAGATGGCAAGATAATAATGGAAGAGAAGGCAGTAAGAGGAAGATGGGCGGGGTATTTTAGGGAGTTGCTAAATGAGAAGGAGGATAGCGAGGGAAAGGTATCTGTCGTGGGAAGCGCTAAGAAAATGACAAGAATGAGTGAGAAAATGGAAGAGAAATAAGGAAAGAGGAGGTGAAAGCAGTTGTTAAAATTATGAAAGTCGGTAAGACACCTGTGTTGGATGGGTGTCCTATGGATTGTCTAATAAAAAGGGAGATATAGTGATGATGGACTGGCTGGTGAGGTTGTTTAATTCTTAAAAAGGGTAGGGTGCCGGAGGAATTTAGGAGGGCCTGTAGTTCCATTTTACGAGGGAAAAGGGAACAAGCGTGAGTGTAGTAGTTTCATGGTGATCAGTTGTTTTTTTGTGTAGTTGGGAAGGCTTATGGGAGGGTTTTGATTGAGAAGATTAGGAGAGGAATAGAAGGAGTAATTCGTGAGGAACAGTGTGGGTTTAGGACAGGTAGGGGTTGCGCTGATCAGATCTTTGTGGTAAGGCAGATACGTGAGAAAGCTTTAGGAAAAGGTAAGGATGTTTTTTGGGCCTCTATGGGTTTCGAAAAGGCTTATGACAGGGTAGACAGGAAGACACTGCGGGAGGTATTGCAGATATATGGGGTAGGAGGAAAGCTGTTAAGAGCAGTCAAGAGTTTTTGCGAGAGTGATAGAGCCTGTGTTAGAATCAGAAATGGAGAGAGTGAGTGGTTTGAGGTAAAGGTGGGACTTCGCTAGGGATGTGTTATGTCGTCTTGACTTTTCAATTTTTACATGCATGGGGTGGTGTGAGAGGTAAACACAAGGGTAATGGGCCGGGGATTGGAGGTGGTTAAAGAAAATGGAGTATAATGTGAGATAAACCAGTTGTGTTTTTGCTGACGACACTGCGCTTGTGGAAGGAACAAAAGAGGGATTACGGAAGTTAATGAGAGAGTTTGGGAAGGGCTGTGAAAGAAGGAAGTTGAGATGTATGTGGGTAAAATTAAGGCGATGAGATATACAAGGGGAGAATGTGGCAGCAAATTGGAAGTGAGTATTAAGGGAGAGAGACTGGAGGAAGTGGATAGTTTTAGATACTTGGGTGCGAATGTGGTGAGAAAGGGAGGAGTGGAGGTGGAGGTAGAATGTAGATTGAGAGAAGCAAGTAAATGCCTTGGGGGATTAAAAAGTGTAATGAGAAATAGACATTTGGGAATGGATGCTAAGAGGAGATTGTATGAAGGAGTGATTGTGCCAACAGCACTGTATGGGGCAGAAACATGAAACATAAGAAAGGAAGAGAGGAGGAGTTTGAATGTGTTTGAGATGAGGTGCTTGAGAAGTATGATAGGGGTTACTAGGCTGGATAGAGTGAGAAACGAGGAGGTGAGGAGGAGAGCGGTGCTGGAAAGGGAGTTGGGAGATAAGGTGGATGAAAGAGTATTGGGGTGGTTTGGGCAGATGGAAGAATGAGTAACGAAATATTAGTAGTAGTAATAAAAATAGTAGTAGTGATAGTAGTAGTAGGAATGGAAGCAGGTGCAAGAGCAGAAGAAACCGGTGGAGAAATAGGACGAAAAGAACGTCGATGACGAAGAAGAGGGAATGGGTAGGAGGAGGAAGAGGAGGACGAGAAGCAGGCCAAGGATAACTTTGATGACGAAGAAGAGGGGGAGGAGGAGGAGGAGGAGGAGGAGGAGGAGGAGGAGGAGGAAGAGGAGGAGGAGGAAGAAGAGGAAGAGGAGGAAGAGGAGGAGTATCCGGAGAGGGAAGAAGGAGGAACAAGGGGAGGAGGAGAAACAAGAATCCAAGAAAGTAGGTGGGGTTATGTGGATGGAAAGGAGAGAATGTAAGGAGGATGGGGAGGGGAAACGATGAGAACAGCAATACCAGGAGGACTGGAAGGGTAAAGGCATGAAGTACATAAAAGCGGAAGAGGATGAATGTGAGGAAGACAAAGAACAGGAGGAAGAGGAGGGGAAAGGGATGGAGGACGATTGAGAAACAAAAGTATAAGAAGAATGGAAATAACGAAGGAGAAGAGAAAAGAGGAACATAATAAAAAGGAAGAAGAGAGAGAGAAGATAAGAGAGGAGGTGGAAGAAGAGGATGTGGAAAAGGAGCAGAGGGAGAAGGGAGGAAGTAATGAAGAGAGGGACGAAGAGGAGAGCGAATATAAAGAGGAATAGGAAGAAAAATAGAAGTGGGAAGAAAGAGAATGGCGGATAGAAAGAGCAGCAGGAAGAGGCAACTGATGAGGAGGAGGAGGAAGAGGAAAAGGAGGAAAAGAAACACAAATTGCGAGTAGGAGGAGAAGAGAAAT
>NC_134777.1:99857132-99862132 GCF_046742065.1 Oratosquilla oratoria
ACACAACCCCGAAAATAGATACAACTTAGATGACACGTTTTTAGAAAAATCTGAGTGCGAGAGGGACCTTGGGAGTTCTGGTGAGTCCGGACCTTAAAACCAGGAAGCAGTGCATTAGCGCCAGAAATAAAGCAAACAGAAGCATTAGGCTTCATTGCTAGGACGGTAACAAATAGAAGTGCAGAGGTAATTATTAAACTCTATCTAGCAATAGTTAGACCCATCCTGGACTATGCGGTACAGTTTTGGTCTCCGTCCTACAAAATGGACATAAATTTCACTAGAATCAGTACAGAGAAGAATGGACCAAAATGATACAAGGACTCGGAAATTTGCCTTACGAAGAGAGGCTTAGGCACCTAAACTTACACTCTCTGGAAAGACGCAGAGTGCGGGGTGATCTAATAGAAGTGTTCAAGTGGATCAAAGGCTATAACAAGGGTGATGCAAACAAGGTCATCATAATAAAACAACAGGGCAGGACTCGCAGTTAATGGGTATAAACTGGACAAATTTAGATTTAAGAAGGTAATAGGGCAAGAATTGGTTTACAAATTAGGGTGGTCGATGAATGGAATAAACTTAGTAACCACGTAGTAAGCGCTGAAACTATCAGTTGTTTTAAAAAACGATTAGACAACTTTATGGATGGGGACGACAGGTGGTGATGGATACGGAGTGCCTAGTGTAGGCCTTATGGTCTTTTGCAGTCTCCTTTATTTCTTATGTTCTTCTTATGTTCTTAAGTCATATTTTTATGCAATCTTCGCTTTAATGACTACAAGGTTACTCGTAATGTAAAACTGTACGACTGTTTTATAGCCAGTGGAAAGTTTAGCTTTTACTTGTTTGTTTTTTAAGTCATTTCAACAGCTTGTATTACTGTAACGTATAACATGCAAAGCCGAGGGAAAAATATACTGAGGCTCTCACACACCTATGAACCTTTGCTAGATACAAATACAAATTGTAATAATTTCTTTTTGGAGCTACGAGTTGTTCAAGTGCAAAATAATTGTGATTAATGAGTTGTTACTGATATCAATCAAAACGTTTCTGATGTAAAACAGACAAATACATTTAATCAAACAGAAATGTGATAACACCCAGGCCTTTTGTATCTAATGAATGGACACTAGGAACATTTCTATCTTGCAAAATACGACCTTATGCCCGCATGCGCTCCAAGTACACATTACATTATTTGAGTATGATGATACCGCAAATTCATTTAAAGTTTTTTTTTATACATTGGCGACAACACTAAACAGCTACATGAAAATTGATTAGGTAAATGATTGATGACGTATACATCAAATATGACATGATATTGTATTACGGCAGCAAGGAGAGAGAGAGAGAGAGAGAGAAAATTCAAGACCAAAATGTCGTGTTGTGAGGCCGACTTCGACACTGTTTGTATTCCATCACTCTTACCTGAAGTTTATCTGGTATAGGTCACACTTCCAAACATCTCGTCAAGAAAGGAGAAAAAAAAACACATTGGTGGCCTGTGAAAGAAGTATGCTTTCCGTAATGTCGTCTTTTAGTATTTCCTTAGTTGATGCCTTCATTGTGTTTCTTCTTATTAACGCCAGATGATTTGATCTATCTGAGGAGGCATCGTTGAAGTGAAGAAATTTAGAGAACTTGAATAATTTTCTTTATGTGATGTTTTGCCTTGTTTTTTGCAGGGTCATGAACAACCATGGTCATCCTATTGGGTAACGAGCCTTCTCCCTATGGGAGAAGAAAACAGAAATTCTAGCCCCCATTATCCTGGAAGAATCACAGCAGCAAGTCCTGGACCAGTTAAGGTAGGGAGGACTATAAAAATTCTCCTAAACAATATCTATCAAATGACAGTCACCATGGCTTCAGATGTAAATGATCTTGTGTTGCTCACCTAAGTGAATATTTCGGTACTGTACTTTCAGATCAGGAGAACAGAAAGGGTGCAGATTTGATAGAGTTTTTTTTTTATCATACTTATCGTTAGAACTCTGGAGGCATAGGATGTTGTGCCTCAGCAATGGAGCTGACCTCTTGGGGAAGGGACAATTGTAGACATATCTAGTCGAATAAAGACCGCCGACATAGGAGCTACTCCTGCTGATAAGCGTATGATGCTGATAAGGCTGAAACACACCTTTGACTTAATTTCTCCTGTTGCAGTCTATGTTCATGACAAGATATATAAACATGAAGACAAAAGTATGTTCTATGCCACGCTTTAAACTATAGTCGACTATTACTCACCACACTTGTTTTCGGAGACTTCAATACAATTACTGATACCGACAGAACTGGCTATGAGGTGTTTGTTGATTCCCATGGTACTTGAACTAGGGACACTAACAATTCTCTACCTCTAAAATATGTAAACTTTAGCAGATTTAAGATTGCTGGTTCCTGATTCAAGAGACGAGTTACACCAATGAGCTTAGTATAATAATGGCGGATGTGTGGCAAAGGAGACCAACCACAAAATTGTTAGTACTTGTTAGGAGATCTTACAAAGATTCAGGATTTGCCGATTTGCTGAGTTGTTTGGTGACTTGTGATTGCAACACTAAGTCTCCGTGTTAAGGCTAGTAGACTCCCAAGATGTGGTCCACCAGGATTTTGTCTGAAGAATCCAAGGGATAATGTATGTGTTCAGGAGTATCTTGTAGCAGCCTATAATCGATTCCAAGTTCATGGTGCCCTTGAGGACCCTGAAGAACTGTGAAATGTTTTTAAGCGTGAAATTCAGAAAGCCTCTAAGGTGTGCATTGGAGAGCATTCAAAGTCAAGAAGCACTATGGCAGTGTGTGAGGGACTAAAGGATATAGATGAGTAGTGCTGCTGGACTGGGTGAAGAACTGGAACAATACATGAATCCTAAACAAAGGACCAGAGCTTTCTTGAGAAAGTAAAAGAGGAGGTATGTCTGGGGAATCACTAATAATGTAGAAAGCCATTTCAATGTGAATAAGCTTAGACCTGCTATATGATACCTGATGAAACTCTAATCCTGTGAATTAGCTGAGCATTGTCCAAACAGTTGATGGATAACTAGCGTCATACATAGACGGGTATAGATCTCGCTGGGTCGACTATTTTGAGAAGTTGTATGAGGCTGACCACACGAGCGGCCAGCTTCTCTTGTCTGGTGTTCGGGTGACGTTGCCGATCTACCGATAAATGAGACTCTACCCTCTCTGATTAAAGTTGGAGAACATGTGATTAAGTTAAAGGGTGTGGTAGAAAGACGGTTGACATCTGCAGAGCCAGCGCAGAGCTGCCAAAAGCCGGAAGTGAGGCCATGATCCATGTATTGCATGCGGCATTTTAAGCCGTTTGGCAGTAGGGTACTATTGCCTCTTCAAGATTTTTTTTTTTTTTTTTTTTTTTTTTTTTTTTTTTTTTTTTAAGAAGAAGCAGACTGGTAGGAACTCATGAATACCACCGGAACTAAGAGGAAATGGGAAATATTTCTTTGTATATGAAGCTTCAGGTTGACCGAACACGTGCAGAGTATTAGTGGAAGGAAAAACGAAAACAAGACTTTAAGGCAGCTAATAAATAAATAAATAAATAAATGAATAAATAAGTAAATTAATTAATTAGTAAACAAATAAACCATTAAATATATAAATAAATAAACAAATGAATAGATAAACGAAAAAATGAAGTAATTAATAGAAGAATAAATGAATAAAAAAATAATAAGTAAATGAAAATAAATAATAGGTAAATGCGTAAATAGACAAAGAAATAAGTAAATAAATAGATTAATAGATATATAGATAGATAAATGAATAAATAAATAAATTAATTAATACATAAACTAATGAAAGAATGAATTAATTGATTAATTGACAAATTAGTAAATAAATAAATAAACAAAAACACGTAGACGTTGCTTGGAGAAACTTGAGAAAGAGAAGAACCAGTAGAACAAAAGAAGCATACAAGTGATCTACACAAGATTTCTTAGAAAGGAGTAAAGAAATTTTGAAAAGGATGCCGTAGACAAATGAAAAGATGAAACGAAACTATTCTACAAGTTTATCCATTGTAAAGTGAGACATAGGGGAGGAATCACCAAGCTAATGGTAGAGGCTTGAGATCAGATGGAAATAGTTAATAAGAAAATTTCACTCTGTCTTCACAGTGGAGAGGGGCTTTGTAGAAGAGGGAGAGGTTAGCAATACTACGATATTAGAAGATATAAATGCAGAAGTTACAGAATTCCTACGATTTTTGGGATTGCTGGATATGAGAAAATCTTCAGGGTTCGGTGAGATCTCAAAATGGATATTTATATAATGTAGGAAGTACCTATTGGACAAGATTTATGGTCAGTATGTGTTCATTGAAAGAAGGAATAGACTATTGGAAAAGGTTTAACGTGATACCAATTCATAAAAGTGGAAGTGAAGAAACGCCACTAAATCACAGACCGGTGTTAGTGACTAGTACAATAGTGAAATTAAGTGACTACCAAATCATGAAAGAGGAAGTAAAGAAACGCCACTAAATCACAGACCGGCGTTAGTGACCAGTACAATAGTGAAATTAAGTGACTACCAAATCATGAAAGAGGAAGTAAAGAAACGCCACTAAATCACAGACCGGTGTTATTGACCAGTACAATAGTGAAATTAAGTGAAAGAATTGTGAAATATCGCTGGTCAGATACCTTGAAGAGGTGGATGTTCTGACGGGCAGTCAGTCTGATTTCAGATCTGGAAGATCATGCAAATCGAAACAATTAAGATCTTAATCGAGAGTGGCTCATATCCTGCAAGAGAGACAGGGCTGGGTAGGTTGTGTGTATCTAGATCTAGTTAAAACATTCGAAAAAGTGCTTCACAAGCAGCTTTTGTGGAAATTGAAACATGTTTGAGGAGAAAGTGCTAAGAAGTGCTAAGGAACTCTCAATATGAACAACGGGTTAAGATATCAAGCTGGATAGGAGTAACCAACAAAGCTCCTCAAGGCTTGGTGTTACC
>NC_134777.1:99867132-99869632 GCF_046742065.1 Oratosquilla oratoria
CCTAATCCAGGCTGCACAAGTAATGAATACAGATTCCATTGAAGATCCAACATTAGCTGCAATAAAGATGGTCATAAAGGAATAAAAAAATGGAAAAGCTCCAGGCTGTGATGAAATACCAGCATAATTACTAAAAAAAAATGGGGGGAAAGTGCTGGAAAAAGAGGTTTATAAATTAATAAAAGAAATATGGAATAGGGAAAAATTACTAACAAAATGGCAAAAGGGGGTAATTATTCCAATTTATAAGAAAGGAAGCAAAGTAGTGTGTGCTAATTATAGGGGGGTAAGCCTACTATGTGTGTTATACAAAGTATACACAAGAATTCTAAGGAAGTGGCTTAAACCATACACAGAACAGGAGTTGGGGGGAATATCAGTGTAGATTTAGGCGAAACATATCGACTACGGATCATATCCACACAGTCCGCCAACTAATGGAGAAATATTACGAATATGATAAGGCCCTATATCAGCTATTTGTAGATTTCAAACAAGCATAAGATAGTGTGCACAGACCATCAATGTGGCACATAATGGCAGAACTAAATATTCCGGCTGAATTAATATCCCTCATTAAAACGTGCTACATAGGAAGCAGATGTATAGTAAGGGTTGGAAGGAAAGATACAGAAAGTTTAAATATACACAGTGGCTTTAGGCAGGGATGTATGCTGTCACCTTTACTATTTATTCTTACACTGGAGAAAGCAGTCTGGCAGATTACCAATCATCCAGGAGGAGCTAAGTTTATCAATGGTCAGATAACCCACCTCGCTTACGCCGATGATGTGGATGTGATGGCCGAGACTGTGGAAGAAATTAATGAGATCTTCACAGTATTCCATAGAAAAGCAGAACAGATAGTCCTAAAACGTAATGAGCAGAAAACAGAAATTATGAAACTAAATAGAAATGGCAATTATACACCAGAAGAAGACCAAGTTGGATCACTAAGTGTGAACAAGGTGGATAAGTTCAGGTACCTGGGATCCATTGTCAGTGAGAGAAATAAATTGGACATAGAAATAAACGAAAGGATAGCTGTAGGAAACAAATGTTACCATGCCCTGGCATCCGTAATGAAAATTCTGACCATCAGCAGAAGAGCTAAGATAAGAACATATAACATTGTAATAAAACCAACAGTCCTGTACGGATGTGAGACATGGACACTGACAAAACAAAGGGAGAAGAGACGGGAAATTTTTTAAAACAATATCCAGAGAATAATCCTCGGCCCAGTATATGATGAAGAAGAAGGAAAATGGAGATGACATAACAGGGAAATTAGAGATCAGACCGGTCAACCGTACATTCATGATGAGATACGGGGAAGAAGAGCAAGGTGGGCTGGACACTGCGTCCGAATGGAGGCAGACAATCAAGGAAGGTGATGGAAGGAGGAGTAGAGAGCAGACGACCATTTGGGAGAGCCAGGTACATATGGATGGATGCAGTAAGGAGGGACGTGGAAAGGGTTGCACCAAGAGAGGATTGGAAAGAATTGGCAGGGGATAGAACCACCTGGAGAGGCGTAGTGAAAGTATATGTATATATATATGTATATATATATTATGTATATTTATATATATATATATTATGTATATTTATATATATATATATATATATGTATATATATTGTTACGGGCTGCTGGTATGTGAAGATACGTTACGTATAACGGATAAGAACCAGCTCACTTCTAGAAGCCACTGTAGGACTGAACTATCTGGTCAGGGCCTAGATAATTCGTAAGACTAGAAGTAAAGGTAACAAAGAAGATTCCAGGAAAGGAATATTAAACTAGCGATAAAACTAGTAAACGAATTTATTAAATGGAATATATTTACAGGCAATCAACACAAAAGAGAATGGGCAGTAGGGTCAATGGGACCGTTTCACGATTATAAGAATATGGAAATTATCGTTCAAATAAGAAACAAGATAAGTATACAATATGGTACTATCTAAGTACAAAGAGATCAGGAACATGCATCAGAATAAGTAATAAGTACAAATATAAGTAAAGTAATGCAATGTATATCAGACACGTAATGTAGGCAAAAAGGGTGATCACTTCACACCAATCGTCTCATGAATCTAAACCTTCTAGTTTTTATCAAGAGATCAATATGTGGGAAATGACGACGAGTGAGCGATTTCAACCGCTTATATACCATTGGACCGGAAGCGGAATACTTCCGGGTGAGTGTGCGAGTGAGTGAAAGGGGGGGAGGAGGGTAAGTTAACACGTCAACATGGGTAGTTTTAGGACCCTCGACTCGCTTGAACAATCTATTTATTTAGTAACTGTCAAATCTGTGCGCTCCGAACTATTCAGGATTTCGCTTGTCTGTTTGTTCTACAAGAGTGCGCACCTCTCTCCGCACGTAGGCAAGATTACATATAGTGGACGGGCGTTACTGCTTAACATTGTTACAATACATACATAGACAAGAAATATGAACATAGTTATGTAATACAAAGGAACACAATTCT
>NC_134777.1:99884632-99914632 GCF_046742065.1 Oratosquilla oratoria
ACATTGCAACAGCTTCAGCTGCATTTGACAGATTGTCAAAACGTGTTTTCGAGAACCACAAACTAATTCTTGCTTTCAAACGTTCTGTTTACTCCTCTGTCTACATTTACATTATGTTCTACCGTCCTCCTCTTTTTTCACTCTTCTCATAATTTTTACATCATGTTGTCATAGCTTGTTGTTCCTTTCATCATGTCATTAACGCAAGAAACATTATTGGTACAAGCTCTGAACCTTGTGGAACTCCGCTCGTTACTGCTCTCCAGGTTGACATCTTGTCCTTTACTACTGTCCTCATGCAAATTTTCCTTCAAAAAATCTTTAATCAATTCTAATAGTTTGCCTCTCAGTCCTCGAACATGCTCCAATTTCCACATAAGTCGACTATGAGGTACTTTATCGAATGCCTTCCATAGGTCCAGGTACACGCAATCCACCCACACCTTTCTCTCTTGCAGCACATCAATAACTTTCAAGTAAAAGATCTAAAGGTTCGACATACATGACCTTCCAGATCTGAAGCCAAACTGACTTTTGTCAGACAGTTCATCTTTTCAAGATATTTGGTCCATCGATCTTTCACAATCCTTTCACATAATTTCACATGATTTCACATAATTTCACATATTGTGTGTGTGTGTGTGTGTGTGTGTGTATGTGTGTGTGTGTGTGTGTGTGTGTGTGCGTGTGTGTATGTGTGTGTGTGTATGTGTGCATGCGTGCGTGCGTGTATATACCTAGTTGTATTTTACGGTAAGGGGAGCTATGTTCGTGGTGTCCCGTCTCCGTATCTCGTTTTATCTAAACTGTTTGCGTGTGTGTGTGTGTGTGTGTGTGTGTGAGAGAGAGAGAGAGAGAGAGAGAGAGAGAGAGAGAGAGAGAGAGAGAGAGAGAGAGAGAGAGAGAGAGAGAGAGAGAGAGAGAGAGAGAGAGAGAGAGAGAGAGAGAGAGAGAGAGAGAGAGAGAGAGAGAGAGAGAGCGTAAGTGTATTGGTAACGACTCCCACGAAATGATAGGACATATGCATGTTGTTTTTCAAACGGGTACTTTGATTAATGTTGATAACCTGTAGAAAATAAAGATGGTAGCCTTTTGGCAGGGAAAATAAAATTCATGATTATTTGTTCCTTAAGGTCTTTCAGTTTTTTAGAATCAATTAATGGTGAACATCTTTGAATATGTTTCCGAGGTAAGATTATAGGGCTCAGGTCAAGTCAGTTTTAAGCTCGTGATATGTAACGTGTGAATATTTTTCTTTTTTTTACATTGTTTTGAAAATATTGACAATTTTGCTATCGGGGGAATACCACGTAAATAAACAAAATGTACTGGCGGCAGCAACGGTGAAAAAAGTGCCAGCCAGTAAAGGGGGAGTTATTCGAGATGAACGTAAAAAAAAAAAAAAAAAAAAAAAAAAAAAGAGGATCATTCAAGTAGGAAATAGGCATAAAACTACTTTACCATGGTTTAGTAACCATGTAGTGTGGACTGAAACAATTCATTATTTTAAGAGAAGATTAAATAACTTTATGGATACGAACGAACGGTGGTAAGAGCCTAGTGTAGGTCAAGTGTAGGCCTTATGGTCTCTTGCAGTCATCTCCATTCTTAAGTTTTTAAGTGTTCCAGGATATTTGTAGATATGGAAAATATCATATCTTTATATTTTTCATAGTTTTTAATTATAACTACGATTATTATAATCCACAAATGTAATCTAATTACACTTAATGTAATTAAGTAATTCTAACACTCACTACAATAATGAATAATACATGTCTCAAAAACGCAAAGGCCATTACTTAGTTGGTCATTTACTTTGCTTCGATCTAAAGCAATGGGATCTTCCATACAAACGAGACGACTGACACATCAATATGAGAACCGTTCGGTTCATCGTTCACAGGGACGCACTACGTTCTCCAGCAGATAAATGGAACTGGAACGCTGGAACATGGAACAACGACCCCGGAACCAACAACGTGTATGTGAAGGTTAGAACAATCGGTTTCGGGATCATGTAGGGCACGACCATCCGTCGATATGGCGTTCAATGAGAACAGTTCAATTGGAACAAAGTGCCGCAAACACTTGAATCCAACAGAGCAGGATTGGGCAGCATCCAATGCATCGTGTGCAGTGCGTATGCCAGCAACAACATCGATGTCTAACAAGTTTCTGTGAAAAATATCGTGGTTTGCATATGTATATACCAGACTTTCTAGCAGGCACAGAACACAACATTTCTTATAATTGGTTGTGATAATTATCCTGACTATAGCAAAAACGAATATAACATATTTTCTTATTTTACAATTATCATGTGACTTTTTTCTCTTTCATTTTTTCTGTGCCAATTTTTATGAAGATCTTTCTCCTGTAGAGTTCTTAAAGTATACATTTCGACGCAGAGATGAATAAAATGGCCTGGCTACAACCAGAATAAGAGGAAGGAAATTGGTACAGAACTGAGTATTATACAGCATTCGATGCATTTATTTCCATGGGAAAAGTAATAACCCAGTCAATATTTACACTCCAGTGAATGAATACTGACTGGCGATGATTCCAAACATTAGACTGCCCGACTATAACCTAGATAGATTAATGAAATTCAGAAATCATCATCGTAGTACAGCCCAATATTCTTTTCACTATCCACTTTAATCCTTTTCGTTGCATTCCACTTCTTTAATATTTACTATACATGCCGCCAGGTGATTTTATTCATCTGATGCAAAAGGGTTTACATCTTTCTCTCTTCCAGTCTAAGCGTCCTATCTGTGATTGTGTAGTTCTCTTCATTTGTAAGCATTACAGTGGCTGATGTCATATAGAGAAGTATGGGAGACGTACATTTTTGTGTTGTAGATTTAAGACAAATAAGTCCTTGTAAGTGAAATAAGTCCTTGTAAGTGACATCTTTGTTGCTCCAGCTTCGTAGAAAGACGTCAGCCACTGTCTTACATATAAGTGAAGCCAACTGTACACGACAAATGTTGCTCCCAGCATGCATCAACTGTTATTTTTTCCTGCCCTTTAAATTGACACTGATTCGTGTCAGGTGTGAGTCGCTCGTCTACGGCCTTTGAGAGCAGCATGGGCCTCTGCACGCGTGCCCGCTGAGCATCTGGAATGAGATTAAGAGACGCAGCTGGCGACAATGTTCATGGTGCAAAACAATGTTTTCATTATTTTCCTGTTCAACTAGGCAGTAAGCTTCCATTTACTCCTTTCATATGGGTAACGAAAATGTAGCATTGAATCAACGCTTCACTTGACTTACATTAGCAGCCTTATATCAACATAGTATGACGATAAAATACAACATAACTTACTATGAATAACGTACGATGCATTGTATTCTGCCAAGTGCAATGAAAGATGACAGAGGAGTGAGGTGCTTTATGAAGCTGTTGACTTGATGACTGCGTCGCAACGAGACTGAATGTGTTAGGTGGTGCGTGTGTATATAATTTACCCTTGACAAAGGCAGATGGCGAGGCCACTAGGGTGAGTTAAAGGGAGGTTGTATGGCTGAGAATAGCAAAGTCTATCTCCTACGTCATTTACATCGCCCTCAACCCCACAAAAAAATTCTCTCTAGGAACCCATGAGAGAATTTCCCCCAAGATTAAGCAGACTCCATATATATCTCAATTAACTGGCTGAAGACTGTGATGAAAGAAGTTCCTGCCCCTCTACATCACATCGACTTTCTTGGCTCCAACCATCCGCATATGATTAACCAACCCAAGAAAGTCCCGAGCAGCGAGCAAGATGTTTAGCGTTCTCATTTTACATTCTCTACGTGGACGTGAAACTGTGTTTCAACCACTGACTGTGTGCATTCCAAGCAGCTGCAAGATACTTGTGAAGTAGTATGGTGGAAGCCGCATTGTTATGAAGCACCGTTCCATACGTATTTGGTGGTGCGGCAACAAAAGCTCATAACATATAAAATCATAAACATAAACAAACTTACAAGACAGTGCAAAGCTGGAGAAAGGAGCGCAAAGCGTTTTCAGTAATGTCCAAGGGAGGGGGATTGAGTCCTTGTTATGATAAATTCAACGGTCCTATTCACATCGACGTTCGTAAATAGGGAGTCGGCATCTAATGAGGCAGCTTTGGTTCCTTCGGGGTCTGAAGTACTTTTCAGTATTTCCAAAGAGTCGCAGGGGATGGCAGGTTATACCTGGAGGTCGTGTAGGGAAATAAAAGTCCTTTTTAGAGCCAGGGATTTTTTTTTATTTTATTTTTATTTTTTATAGATCGGTGGAGCTGCAATGTGTTCTGATTTAGGGGTCATGTTTATGAAATTCTTCATGTGAATTCTAAACAAAATGATCTTGTCTAAAAAGAAACTTCATGTCGACAGTATATCTTCGTATCAACAATAACAAAGAACTGGAGGACTTTTGCCAATGTTTAATCAGAGAGACAGGCCCTAAACTTGACTATCAAAGTAACCAACAATAACATTCATCTTTATCTATATGTCCTTGTTTCACACTCTGATTGAAGATATAAAACAAGTGTGTTTGTAAAAGCAATCAACAGTGGTCTTTGTCTAAATGGGCATAGCAAGTACCCCCCCCCCCCCCCGAGAAATAAGAGGTAATAATTAACACATATGCCAAAGTATATTTCACCAACCGGACATCAGTACATCATAAACTCAAGCGAAGCGAGCCACTCAACCTCTTGTAAGCGATGGATATCCTAACCATCTCGTTAGGAGAGCCATAAAACCGAATTAAACCGATGACATTAACCCATTCAACTCCGATGACAAGATGTCTTGTCATTTGGTCAAATAAAACAAAAAATCATAAAACACCAAAATGTTTGATCAAACACCAGAAAAATATGACGTCAGTCCTCGCTTCGCTCGCAGCGGAGCGAGGACTGATGTCATATTTTTCTGGTGTTTGATCAAACATTTTGGTGTTTTATGATTTTTTGTTTTATTTGACCAAATGACAAGACATCTTGTCATCGGAGTTGAATGGGTTAAGGACACATACAAAATAATAACACCCTGAAGAACACCCCTGTAAAGATATTTTACAAGAACAGTATGACTGCTGCATAAAGAACTGACAAAAAAGTAAAAAGTAACATCGTCCGCCATAATATAGAGCAGGTTTCCGACGATAGATATATAGACTTCATCGGCCACCAATCCAAGAAAGCTTCCAAACTTGTCCTGAAAAATAATTCTTCGTCTCGCTCTTAAGCCCTTTTAAAGGAGAAATGTCGTCTATGAACATATATGCCAAAATGAGCACTGCGGACCAAATACACAGTAATGACAACCACTCGACTCCCTAGGCGCCTTGCCAGCCATCTTCGAGTAAAGAGCCGCTATCAAAAAGAAAATGTAACTCTCTCGCCAAGAGAACAATTGGTAAAAGGAAGTATAGTCTTCAACCAGGACAATGATGCACGTCGCCTACTCCTTCTAGAAGCACTTCTTACATAAAGGACCTGTTACCCTCTATTAACATACAGAACAGTAGCTTCCAAATTTTCCCTTTACATAGATATATAATTAGTTTACACAAGCCCCTTCCCTATGTGAGAGCACCATATGGCATTCCACCGTTCCACCTCTTCTGTGGTTCCACAGCACATTCCACATACCTCTTTTCTGATTTGTATATTTACCCACGTTTACCATTTTTGTATTTATTTGATAATGCAAATTCTAGCTGCTAAACGTCCTGTTAATTGCACTACTATATCTCTTCGACAACAATTATTTTATCTTCATCTCCCCTACTTTAGGTAAAATTTTACATTCCTTTAGTAAGGATGGAAGAGACCCGATTAAAATTGAGTCTTCATAACAAGATTGATAATGCTGAAATTGCTTTCGGATTTAATATCACTTGTACCAGAGAGAAACTGCTGCGTAAATATTTTAGAAACAGTCATGCATATGAAACGACATGTGTACAAAACGACCTGTGAACGAAGCAGCTAACCTCTCTTAGACTGAAAGTTATATGTATAAATCACCCGCCACCTTTCGTTTATTGTCTCTTTATAAAGAATTGTTCATACCGTCGCCTCCGGTGCGATCGTGATCAGTTTCCATCCTTAACTCTTTTAGTAGGCAAAGGTTCGTCTTAGGTTGAATAGAATCGTGCGGTGGTAGTCAGAATAAAGTATTTGAATATCACGATTGGTGTGCGATTATTAGCCTACCACAGCCAATGGCGGGTACCTGGATCATACCTCCTGGCATCATATTTGGGTAAACGTGTTGGTAGGTTCGGTTAAAATAATCAGCCTCGTACTTTACAGCTCCAAGGAACACAGTCCCATTCAAAAACAAAGAATTAGTGCTCTAGACCAAGGCTTCTCAGCCTTACTTGGCCCATTCACCCCTTTCACCATTTGTCTGAATGTCATTCCCCCCTGCTTTCCAAGATTGCCTGTTTCAAAAAGTGCATTCTAAATAAATATGCAAATATTACTAAAAACCCTTTTATTTTTTCCAAATTAGTATATATTTTCCCATATTAGTATAATTCCAGCCCAGGTGACAGGCCAGATAGGCCAAAAACTATAATTGCTTTCCTCACCGCGTAAACTGACTGTGGTCACAAATCACCCCCAGAAAACCCAAAATTCCCCCCTGGGGGTGAATTTCACCCCTAATGAGAACCCCTGCTCTAGACAATCATTTGACGATCATCATTGTGTCATGAACGATTATCGTTGAGCAATAATCCCATCAAGCGAAACGTAACGGTTGAAAAATGGAGGACTGGGGAAAGAGGGTATTCTCAAGGTAGTGCAAAGTGCTTCCAGCCACCCAGACATGGAGAGGAGACAAAAGCTGACTAGATTGAAGTTACACCAACTTTCTAGAAATAGCGAAATTAATACAATATGAGTGAACAGATGAGTTAAAAAAGAAGGTAAATTTCCAAGTGCGCCTCGGTTTTGTCCCAGCTAATTTTACCCAGCCGATTTAACTTACTACATTCTTGTTGGTGGGCTGGGCTCGGGTATATGATGGTTAAAACTGCCAGAGCCAACTTAACCCGACTAAACAAGATAACTAGGGAAAGGGGATTGGGTCATATAAGCTCATCCTCTTATGCCTAAATATACTCGAAGTCGCTCCAGCATAAATCCAGATTTGATGCAAACCCTGTTTGGTAGTTGTTTTTTTCACTAGGACTGTACAGACTATAAAATTTTTGTATTTCTGCCCTTTCTCAATGTGTGTAGCCCACGGTACAACAATTTGTCGATGTTTGGATCCGTTCAAGCCAAATGGAAGAGGAAAAATAGTAGATTTTTAAATTAATTAATTTATTTATTCATTTATTTATTGTGTAGTGTGTGTATGGGGGCACACAGCCTCGAATCGGAAATGTAATTCTTGACATTAGCAAATGATCTAGCATCTATCACTATTTGCAGTGGTAATAATTTGTACTGTAATTAGCTAAAAAGCAAAAAAAAAAAAGAAAAAAAAATCCTCCATTTTGGTGGAATATAAGTAATATCACAAGGTCTCATGGATGCTTGTAGCCTATTGTAAAATTAATTTTATGGCTTTATGATAGTTACTTTAGTTAGCAAGTTCAACAAACGCATTCATGTCCACCTGTTATACTCGTTGCATTGAGAAATGGCCGTTAGGGCGAAGCACTGGGAGTCCCCCTGTGTTGCCACATATATTTATTATATAATTTTATCTTATCTTATAATCTTATTTTGTATCTTTATAATGTTGCCACATATAATTATATTATAATTTTTTGCCACACACCACCACTGAGGTAAAAATCAAAGCAATGTTTTCTATACAAAGGTTTCGTTTCCTCGAGTCATAAACATGGCATATGAGCAAGAGAGAGCGACGTTGCCGCTACATCTATTCTCTGTCCCCACCCCCCTCACACTGTATTCAGTGTGAGCCGTGTGGGCAGTGTTATTTGTAGAGATGTGGTAACACCGGGAGGAAATTTCCTAACCCCGCCTTAGCGGTCACTTCTCGTTGCGCTGACTATAGTAGTCTACCTCGATGTGTTCTGTATTAAAATCTGCGATTTTTCACACGAATCACAGACTTTTATAGCTAAACAAAATCCTCATCTTGATATACATCCCGTTCCCTACCGAGGGAATGCCACAGAGATAAGTGAAATATCCAGGCGGCAGCCAGAATGGAAGGGAGAGGTCTACCCATGACGGAGGGAGTTGATATAGAGAAGCCTTAGCTATCGAAGAACCACGAGGATAGATAAATCTATCAGTTGACAATAAGAGGAAAAGGAGCAGTTATTCACCAAGGAAGAAAGTAGTACTTATGTACCTCTAAAATGTCTTCTCAGATTTGAAGGAGACTTGGTATAGGCTTAAGTAGTTACAATTCTTTAAAAATCTAATCGACGCTACTTCACTTCAATCGATGATCCCCGTGTCTGTACTGCAGATGAAAAGTTCTCTCGAAGTGTTGTCAAAGAGGAACAGGTTTCGGATGCACAATTGGTAAAGTAAGTTCCTTTGACACTTTCTAGTGTGAACTCTTGTCATCTGGTAACAAAGTAGGCAGAAAACTGTCGTAAGCAAATTGTCAGGGATGTTAAGTGACATCTCGTGTTTGCCTCTTAACAAGATTTACTGGTGGATTTTTTTTTTCTCCAAATATAAGCGACTTGAAACCTTTTTCATATAACACCCGACCAAAGTATTAACGAAATTATTTTTCCAACCGCAATACCAGAGTATGAGACCTCTGAAAACATCTTATCTCACTTCCACTTGTTCAGACGAACTGCGCAAAGAAAACGGAAAGGTTGCGATACACATCTATGTCTGGAGGAAGAGCTCCCAAGTGCGATGACGATTCTTAACCCTTTCGTTGTTGAGTGATGTGTTTCCCTTGTCTGATTAAAATAGTAAATTACAGCAAAAAGGACAAGGAAATCTATAGCATAATTCAAACAGATTATTTCAACGCTATGAGAAATAAAGCCAGAAGCTAAGATTGGCCATTTACACACAATGGTCCCTTTGGGACGGTCTTAAAATAGGATCACTTCCCTACCGCTCATTACCAAAGCCTATTACAATCTTCTACTGGAGTAACAACCTAAAGGGGCTAACACCCAGCCTCCGGACATTACCCAAGGCCTTTATCAACTGTAGTTTTTTTCACAGCTTTTTCACATCAGAACAGACAAGCTGCTTCCCTCCCACTCCTAACCGGGAACACAAACAGACCCACACTCACACATTACAGACAACATTACAACGTTTCTTCCTGGATAGATTTATAAGAGAACTCAAAACATCCTGGCGGCTATCGTAGGGCTGTAAGTTTTCTCTCAGAAAAACTTGAGATAATAGTTTATAACTGACAATCCAGCTAACAGAAGTATAAGCAATCGATCAAGTGACATCAAATGTAACTTGTACCCCCAACAAAGAGACGGCGAAGATCATCGTTTTACGGCAATGATTCTCAACTGGGGATAGATATATCATACCTGAATATCTACCCTCAATTCTATAATGCGGTATACCTGTGCTGGCCACATCTTTCATACCTTAATATAGTAAATATTTTCTTTCTTGTATGAAGTCTGTTTTATGTAGGACCTCAATATTAAAATAATTTTTTTGCTTTCTTTATTTTTTGTACTTTTATACTGTTAGTGTGTTATTCCGTATTGAAGTAACGGAGTAGATGGTTAAATGCATCATCCTAAGGTGGTTAAATGATACAGGAGAAACTGAGAACCACTGATAAGGTAACGAAAATACTGAATCTCTGAATAGATATTCATTCTCTAGAATCAGTACAGAGGAGAATGACCAAAATGATACAAGGGCTTAGAAATCTACCATACGAAGATAGGCTTATGCATCTTAACTTACACTCCCAGGAAAGAAGAAGAGTATGGGATGATATAATAGAAGTATTCAAATGGGCCAAAGGCTTCAGCAAGTGTGATCCAGGCAAGGTCATCATATCAAGACAACATGACAGAACTCGTAATAATGTATTCAAATTAGATAAATTTAGGTTTAAGAAAGAAATAGGCAAGACCTTGTTCACCAGTTGAGTGGTTAACAAATGGAATAGACTTGGTAACAATGTAGGAAACAATTGGTTGTTTTAACAGAAGGTTAGACAACTTTATGAATAGGGATGAAAACTATTAAAGGATATGGAACTGCCTAGTGTAGGCCTCATGGTCTCTTACAGTCTCCTCCATTCTTATGTTCTTATGGTTAAACTAACGCACTCATGAATCGATAGAATGATAATTATCACAATGTAAACCAAATAAAAGAAAATAGTCATAGAATGACGATGGTAGAATTTTATCTATAAAAAAATGTTTCTATAACATTCCACACCCTCACGAAGGGGGTTGTGATTATATGGAAATATACTGTACACCGGGGAGGTCGTATAGATTTTCTGAAGATGTGACTGCCACAGCACCTGTAACGAGAAATAAAAACTCGTCTGGTGTATTCCCGTCTGGGGTATTGGCTGCATGTTACTGTGAAGTTAAAATCTCCTCAGTACCATGTAGTTGATACTTTAGGGTCCACATGGGACGCCCTTACGACCACAGCCACGCATCATTTTGCCCGTGTTAGAGGAAATCTTTATTCATAGAGAAGTTATGCTACTTTATTATACTGTGACTGTCCCTCCGTTATGCTGCCCCCCTCCCCCCGACTTTTAATACTGTCCTGTACCCCTTCTCTGATTATACGTTTCCATTTTCGTCGAACCCTGTGGTAGGGTAGACAAAAGTGGGGATGACAGATAGGGCAGATGAAAGTGAAATGGGTAGGAATAGGTACGTGCCTCTGACTTGGCTACCTTCCTTATGATGGGGAAAAAGCTCTTTGTATATAGATAAAAAAAAAACAATTAATTTTGGAATAAGAATTATGGTACGCGTTTGAAATCTTATTCACGTTAGGTTACTAAGTAAATGTTCATAAACGTGTCATGTGGCGGCAGTGGTCGACTATAAAGTCAAACCTGGTATAAAACATCTCTCTTTTCGTGTTCATATATCTTGGTATATACGAGTATTTCATAGAGTAAGAGAAAGCCCAAGGTATATATTAACCTCAGTACTATCATATGCTCATCAAACACACTAGCTCTATGACCGAGGGCTGTGATCGGTTAGCTATGCCTACAGTTAACCTTCCCCTGATGGGGATCCTATTGATGTGGCTTGACCAGCAGTTGGTATAACCTTCACTATTGATCTCACCACTGCCCGGTCCCCTCACCTAAGGGAGAGACACTTTATTCATTTTGAACCTCCTGAGCTCAGCTGATATAAAAATTAGTGGATCGTTCTGGAAGAGGAAATTTTTTTTTCCAGACTCCCACACGGAAACCCGCATAAGGTTCCCCCCCATTGATACGCTCGATGTTCTCATGTTTCGCTTGCACCACCCCAGCCGACCGCGTAATGGGCTTGTTAGATTTGACGAGAAGTGACTAAGCGTTAGCCTAAATGTCGCAGGGGTTGTGTGGGAGAGTATATGCATCCACGACATTGGCACTGCAGGCAACATCCATTAACCCTGCAGAGTTGGTCCAGACAGTAACGATTGATTCAGGGCGTGTCTGACCCAGGGTTCAAGCCAGACAGCCCAGCCGATTTGCTTCCTCGAACCAAGAGGAGCTAACCATTTTGATCAGGATCTGGAGTCGAAAAACATCTTACTAGTTCCATGTGTGTGTGCCTAAGGAAGGGGAGGGGGAGGGGAAGGGGGAGGGGAAGGGGGAGGGGGAGGGGGTGGGATTAAATGCAAATACAGCTCCGGAGTTCCGCTCAGCCCAAGCATGCTGGGACGCCACGCACTACAAAAATGTGGGTACTGACCCATAACGGGATTGGATGGACAGTGATTCATAAGGTGTTCATCTACCCTTTGAATGATCTTAATCCAATTTCATCTGGGGTGTCTGACACACCTTCCTTTTAGGTAGGATGCCAGTGAGGGAGCACTTTCGTCGCTGACAGCCCCACTATGTGGTAATCGGAAGTACTAGGTTAAATGGTACCGGCAGGACAATTATGTCTCACCTGAGAGCATAAGAAAATTAAAGGTGGAAATGCAGGAACAGGAAAGAACAGCAGAAAGGAAGAAAAAAATACGAGCGAATATTTGCCTGTGATATATACTGTAAATATTGTGTAAATCTGGGCCGTAGGGGTGCCTTTAGAGTCTCTAAAGTATTGATTACATATAATCATGATGTTGATACTCCAGTATCATATACATGTTAGATAGCACTGGCGTTCTAAGGACTGAAAGGGTTATTAATTATTTTTCCATATACGGTATATAACGTGTCTTCTCTGTCATAGATTAGTTTTCTAATAACAGAAGTACATTTTATGAAGTGATGTAGTCCATCATTGTTTTTAGCCTTGATACTTTACAATCTTACCATCATACTTGCTTAATATACTTAACTTAATCTTAGACATAAGTTTCTCTTTTTCCTCGAATGAATCTGTTACGGGTCGCACGGTAACCCAGTGGATACCGTGTCGAACTCGGGAGCAGTTGGTTGCGAGTTCGATTTCCGGGACACGCCGCGTGCTTCTTGCATTGGTTCCCGACAGTCCTGGCTAGGTGGGGAGGCGACCAGCATTGGTCTAAAAAACCCAGTGGCTTGCCGCAATTGATAGGGCATGCCGTACTAGGGGTTTCTCTGTTCCCACTTCATGTTAGTGGGATAGTGAGTTTTCTGAGATACTTTTCCCATCATAGTTACATTTTTCAATCTCATATTTTGCACCTTAGAGCTAATTTATTTTATAAAAACTCATTGTGAAATAACCTTGTACCTTACAGCTAATTTTTTTTTATCAAAACTCATTGTGAAATAACCTTGTACCTTACAGCTAATTTTTGTTATCAAAACTCATTGTGAAATAACCTTGTACCTTACAGCTAATTTTTGTTATCAAAACTCATCGTGAAATAACCTTGTACCTTACAGCTAATTTTTGTTATCAAAACTCATTGTGAAATAACCTTGTACAGTATGTTTCATACTTTTAACTGAAGTTCCTACAGTGCCCATTATAACTTTCTCATTACCTGCATCTTTCTTATCTCTAGTGACTGTTTTATGGGCGCTTTATCACTTTGTTTTAAGATTTAACTTATTCACATACCAGTTTTAATTTCTTCCTCTGTTTCTTCACTCAGAATATGAATCAGTTTTCGTCTGTCTTCCAATTTATTCTGTCTCAGATGATTCACATTTTGAAAATTGAGACATAGAAAGTCATATTGACCTTATATCTTTTCAATATGAACGAGATTCATTCCCTTCATTTTAGTTCTTTCTTCTTGGTAATTTTTGTATATAAACGGAAAAAAAATCATATATGACATGTCTATATTTGAATAATATTCCTGGTCATTCTTCTCTGTAATGGTTCCATCGATTGGAATAATCGTGTCCTGCCATATCGGGCAAATCTATCGTGTTACACTGTCCACATTTCGTTGATCCAAGGGAGGTATTCAAAAAGGAAAAGGCATAAAATCATTCCCACCCATTCCATCCCTGAATACACTCCACACCCCTCCACCCTCCCTCCCATCTTAGCACCTCCTGGATGACGGGTCATCCCTACACCTTGTCCACTGTCCTGGGTCAGAAGCAGTGTCGCAAGACACAGCACATCCACAGCAAGGCCGCTTCATTAAATCGGCGACCCCCCCTCTCCGTCCCATCGTATTCGTTCTTATCAGTTGCAACTTTCTTGCCAGTTCCAACTCCGGCCATTTCTTTTACTGTCACCGATTTATGGTCTATTTTCTTACAGTGAGTATTTAAAAAAAAAAATCCATTTAGATGTAGGCCAAGCGAGGTGTTAGGTTTAGATATTGTTAGGTTTAGATATTGTTAGGTTTAGATATTGTTAGGTTTAGATATTGTTAGGTTTAGATATTGTTAGGTTTAGATATTGTTAGGTTTAGATATTGTTAGGTTTAGATATTGTTAGGTTTAGATATTGTTAGGTTTAGATATTGTTAGGTTTAGATATTGTTAGGTTTAGATATTGTTAGGTTTAGATATTGTTAGGTTTAGATATTGTTAGGTTTAGATATTGTTAGGTTTAGATATTGTTAGGTTTAGATATTGTTAGGTTTAGATATTGTTAGGTTTAGATATTGTTAGGTTTAGATATATTGTATTCACTTTCTAGATTATTCACCTAAATGAGAGAGCATGAGACATTGTGAGGTCTTACCACTATATTACACATATTCTTGTCACAATTATTCGATATCCTCGACTTTTTTGAGTATTTATATCAATAGTTTAACATCTCTTGAAGTTAATTGCAAACTTTTTCAAATGCCATCTTAGGATTAACTGACACAAATGAAGTCCTGAGGCACAAAACTCGACCACAATATTGTTTATATACTCAAACACAAGAATATGAATGTAAAGCAATAAATATACAGTGTATAAAAGCATTTATTATGATTGCAAATTGTCCAGACACTAGGAAAAATATGTATCAAGAAATTATGATCTAGAATCATATAAGTATTGTATTGAGCCTTCTCTTTCTTTGGAATAATTACGTTATCTTTCGACTTTTAAAAGTCAAACTGTTTAAACAACTGTATAGGTCATTAGCCTGTCTATATTTGAGATGTGGCTCTTCGAAATGGTCTTTAAACCTCATTAAATCATTAAACACGGTAACGTTCTTTTCCAGTTTTATTCTAGGCAATCTTATTTAGCGGGGAGGATTTCGTGATAACTATGTGCATCGACCATTTTCGAGTGATGTGATGTGGCGCCCACCCTTGATCTACGTTTCATTTTTCTCACAACGACAGACGATTCCGTTCTTCGGATAAGGGAACGTCACTGTAGGAAACAGTTTAAACGAAGACAATGACAACTTGAGCGCCTCATTACCACTGACGAATTTTACACTTGATGCCAAATGATTCTTTTCAGTCAAAGGAAACCCTCTGGCCATCGAAATGGTTGAACCTAACTCAGATCACCCTTCAGCCCGTATTGACAGACTACACCTTTATTCTGGCTGCCGTCAGGTAATTTTATTCAGCCGAGGGAAACTCCCTGAGTCAGAGGGGAATATTTTTCCTAATCGTACATTGAGGAATGAAACAAACTTTCATCTGAAGCATTTACAGGTTGGAGGCTAGGATTCAACAAGATGATCGACGACTAAACGATGGACTGTTCTGCTCTCTATTCCTATTTTCTCACAATATGTTCTCTTCCTGTTGGTCATCAGGGCTCTCTTTCCACTCCCATTATGTGTCATCACCCATTATATTGTAGAATTCTCACCAAAAGTCCGTCCACCTTCCCACTTCTGAGTACAAATACACTTTTATACAACCTTTAGATCCTGCTACGTAAACAGAATTCAATTCATCAGAACACTAAACTAGAAATGTGAGACAATGTATGGAAAAATGTACTCTAGTTTATGATAAGGAAGTTTTGCTTGCTTAGATTCTGGAGGAGAGATTGGGGTACACTGGAATGGATAAGATACATACATACATATACCAAAGGCTTTTTCCCCCTACACGGGGGGTAGCCAAAAAGAAAAAGGCATAGAAACCACTCCCACCCATTCCATTTCCTATATATTCCCACTCCCCTCCACCTTCCTCCCTCCCTCCCATTTTGGCACCTCCTGGATGACGGGTCATCCCTGCATCCTGTCCACTGCCCTGGGTCAGAAGCATATTTGAACACTTGTAAAGGATGAAATGTCCTGATTGGAACGAGGTAACTACCGGTGTGCCAGATGCCTTGGTTCTGGCACCACTAATGTTCTTGAGGTATATAATTGATAAAATGAATAGAATAGGCAGGTACACATATTTAGAGATAAAGAAAAGATCATGTGTATGTGTGTGTGTGTGTGTGTGTGTGTGTGTGTGTGTGTGTGTGTGTGTGCGCGCGAGCGCCGCGTGTAAGGTCACAGTATTACCAAAGACCTGAGTTCTTATCCAGGATGGTAATAATTGTCGATCACGTGTCGAACATGTGATTTAAGACCGTAGTGAATCACATACACACACGCGCAAACACACACACACACACACACACACACACACACACACACACACACACACACACACACACACACACACACACACACACACACACACACACACACACAACACATGCACACATACGCACATATAAACATTCACGCACATACAAACACACACGCACGTACGTGTGCACAAGCACACAAACACACACATACAAACATGCACAAATTTTAGATGAAGTATTTAGAAAATGAGACAACCTCACGAGCGTAACGACTTGCATACTACAATTAGGTGAATAATTATAGACACACGCGCTCACACACACACAAACACACGTACACACACACACACACACACACACACACACACACACACACACACACACACACACACACACACACACACACACACACACACACACACGCACGCACGCACGCACGCACACACAGCATTACCCACAGACCGGCCATACGAGCTCTGAGCTCTCTTCCGGGAGGGAAATAGCTGTCGATCATGAGTCCAACATGTGATCCAAAAAATACCAAGGTGAATCACACACGCACAACGCGTGGCGCAATTGGTTGAGTTCTCGGCTGCCACTACGGAGTTCCGGATCCGAATCCCGCCCAGGGCTGAAATGATTTCAGTATCGCTGCGTTGCGGGTTGTTACTCCAACTCTCGTGGGCAGGGAGTTGGGTGTGTGTGTGCGTGTAAGGTCACAGCATTACCCATAGATCGGTCATATACGAGCTCTGAGCTCTCTTTCGGGAAGGAAAGAAATAATTCGATCACGAGTCCAACACGTGAATCACATACACACTCATTGTAGATGTTTTACATGGTACACATGGTCGATAACTGGCCAGGGAAACATTTCCCGAACTGCCTCGTCTCCAAACATCCGTAAGACTCACGATGGTGAGCTCGACTAGACTGATCATTCTTTAAATCACAAACTCATCATGAATAAGTAATGGGGAAAGAGAATACAAATATGGAAGTTTGAAGGCGCTTCATTGTGAAAAGTCAGAACGGAATGAGAGGAGGTACTCCTCAAATGGAATCCCACGAGATGGATCAGAATGGTATTTCAGCCAGATTCAGAACAGCAAACAAAAAGATACATTAGAATTATAGACTACTATAGGTTCAGTCCTGTTCCACACAAAAGACGATAGTAAAATAAAAGATAAAGAGTGGAAAAAAATATAAGAAGAAGAAGAAGAAATGAAATGCTCATAGCATCGAGTGTCGGAGATATGCTTCGTACGAAAACAGCTGTCGTCGCGTTCAGGAACATTTCCATACGAAGCGTTCGAAAATATCTTCGACTCGTGTTTGTTTTTATATAGGAACTGCAATGTTCTGTCTGAAACAGATGTATATATGCGAAAGAGTGGCACGGCCAGTCATTTATCTGTAACACAATACAATTTTCATTTGTTTTATCTTATTTTTTCATGATATATTCTTACGAGTGAAAGTAAAAGACAACACATTCGAAATCTGAGAGCCAGACATCAAATAATGTTTAGAAAACATTAAATGTAGACATATTCATCTAACGTTGTACAATATATACAATTAAAATGGAGTGACTGAAAAAAGAAGTTACATGAGACAGCAGTTTGTCATTACTGCATCCTCGTATCTAGCATTATAAGTGTATCCGGTTGTAGTTCTTATATGTACATAAACACACACACACACACACACACACACACACACACACACACACACACACACACACACACACACACACACACACACACACACACACACACGACTCGGTGGCGCAGTTGGTAGAGCGCTGAATTGTCACCATAGTGGCCCGTAGTTCTTGGTTCGAATCCTGCCCAGGGCTGAAATTATTTCGGTACCGCTGCGCTTCGGGTCGTTACTCTGACTCTCGTGGGCGGGGAGTTGGGTGTGTGTGTGTGTGTGTAAGGTCATAGCATTACCCATAGATCGGACCTACGAGCTCAGAGCTCTCTTCCAAGAGGGAAATAGCTGTCGATCACGAGTCCAACACGTAATCCAAAGACCAAGTGAATACACACACACACACACACACACACACACACACAACCTCGTGGAAATAGGAAAGAAATAGAATTCCCGAGCGCTTCCGTATTATTCACATCTTCAGGGGAATACAGATGAAAATGGTAATACAGTAAGCTTTAAAATACAAGAGACTTAATAATAGGGAGGACCTGTCAATGCACAAAAAGTCACAAATGAAAAAGTATAAATCTTTGAGAACAACGTAAATCACCAAATTAATTTTGGTCACTTAAAACCTGATTACAAATTTTGTTGATGATGAATTTATCTAATTCATAAATGCCTCTACTGATATTAAGATTAGAAACTTCAGATAGTTTTATAATACTACTTTCTATAATGTTTCTATTGACAAATGAATTACATGAGAAAGTCGAGGAAGCATTAGTCCAATTAATACAATGATTGAAATTTTCACGTGAACAAATAGAGCATTGGCTTCTTGTGCTGTTTTAGCACTATACTTGTGTTGTTTAATTCTGGTCGATAGTTCTTTGCCTGTTTGTCCAATGCAATACTGTTCATAATCTCTGCAAAGCGCATGGGGATTCTGTTTCAATCCGATTTTCCTTTGTGGTTACTAGCAATTATTTTTAGATCACGTGTTCATTTTGGTGATCATTCTGCATATGTCCTGTGCTTGGGCTTCTGGCCATTTTGTCTCGGTTTTTTATTTGTGGAGTTATGTCTCATGCTTGGGTTTGTGGCAATTTGTCTCGTGCTTGGGTTTGTGGCAATTTGTCTCATACTTGGGTTTGTGGCAATTTGTCTCGTGCTTGGAAGGGCCCTAAGGTCATCTGCTTATATATATAGATTTGGGCATGAGACATAACCCCACAAATCAAAGACCGAGACAAAAACGCCACAAGCCCAAGTATAAGAAATTTTGTCACAACACGAAGTCGGAGGCTTTCCCTAGCACGTGACATTTCATCACTGCCTGAGTTATCAGGTAACCTCTTCCAGGTGACCGGTAACCTCTTCCAGGTTACCGGTAGCCTCTCCCAGGTGACCGGTAACCTCTCCCAGGTGACCGGTAACCTCCCCCAGTATATAAAGTACCATACTTAAATATGATACCGGAATAATTCTTATCCTGATCACAAAGAATATTCCTAAGAACTACTGAATAAGGTCCTTGAACCCGAAATCGCGACATAACAAACATGACCACCTACAGCGAGGTCATAAACCTCCTATCAAAAGAACATAAGTCCATAGTAAGACATATGGAAATTATATTTAAGAAAATAATAAATGCACAATTAGCCATAATTTTCAATGAAGTGTGTACATGAGAAAATATCCTATCCATATAATATATATATATATACATACAGTATGTACTATGTACATTATATGCTTGTGTGTGAGTGTGTTGGTGTACATGTGTGTGTGTATGCGTGTGGAAGTGTGTGTGTATGAGAAGAACAAAGGGGAGACATGCTATTGATATTTAGCTCCATTTGTAAGTGAAATGCTGCCTTGTCCTACAACATCTAGGAATGAATGTATTCTTTATGTTAAGATATTCATTCGTAATTTCACCACTCATTGCGATGTTAACATATAAATCAGTAATCACATGTAGAATACGTTACAAATTAGAAAATTATCAGGCTAGACTAACTTGATATATTTTCTTTTTTTCAGAATCCACAACCAAATCTTTCGTGTGCATTGTCACCCTAAGTCATCGCATCCCAGATCCTGAGAAGCAGAAGTTGTCCTTCCTGCATTCACAAGATGGACTCCGTTGAAGCAACGCCTCAAATTATGGTTCTTTGCATGAGATCAGTGTGTTCTGGAGAGTGAAGAGTTTCCTGTCAAAAGACATGAGAATATTTTTCTGCTAACCATAGCGCTTTGAAATTACGCTGCGCGTTATATGGCTCCACGTGTTGTAATAAAATTGGATCTATTTTGCTTACTCTATCGTAGTTTCAAGTTATGAGAGTGTTTCTTGCAGCTTGACCAACAAGTACTGTGAGTGTCCCAACAAATAACTCAACAACATTGTTTCTGTGTACCCAAAATGCGATACAACGAGTACAAAAAAAATTGTACCATCTTTGAATCCAGTGGTGCTTACGTGCGTGGATCAGTATGATACACCGTTTGCATATTTACGAAGTTGATGGACTGTATGAAGAAGAAAACTATGTTTCACTTCACATCAAAAGTTTACGATGTGATACATTTTACACGTTTTTAAGCCATGAAAAGTTGCCCACAAAAGACTGTGGCAAGTTTCAGTATGTAATTAATGGAAAGGTATTTTCTCTGCATTTTCCTCCATGAAAAAATTTTGGTATCACAGGCGTAAAAACTGTCTGGCGTAGCAACAGTTGAAAATTTCCACAAAGTTTATTTCACAAGCCTTGATATCAGTGGTGAATTATATATCATCGTTTTTACACGTGTCACGTAATACCCTTCGCTCTCTACACTATTGCCCTCCATCTCTCCATGTATTGTTCTTCATCAGCCTACATGATCTCCAAATCAAACCACAGGTGTCTTACCTAAGTCTTAAAGTCCACGCTTTTCCGCCACGGGTCTCGACTGTCGTTTTGTTGTGAGATGACCCATGAGCCTTAAACCTAACTGGAAGCGTTTTGCTACGAGAATTCTTTTCCAAGCTTCTGCAAAATAAAATAACTTGCTCCGTGAGAAGAACTTTCCATGGCTCACACCATTTGACATATCAAAACTTTAGTCAGAGGACCTATCATTGAGTGTTTCCTCCTGTTTTAATGAAGCAATACTTGTGTTTTATGAAGAAAAACTAAACAATGTAGTGTAAGAGACCAAACAGGGTGACGAAATGCGCACATCATATCATATAAAAAAAGAGATTCGAGTGTAATTTGTGGAAGACATTATTCACAAAATAAAAGACTAGTTGATTTTCAAACCAAGTATCCTTATGTTGTTAAAAAGCACTAAAGAACATGTTACACTTACTAAATGGCACAATAAAGTTTCTTTGAACAAGAAAAGTAACTTATCTGCGTCGTTATAAGAAATAGTAACTCCTGAAGAGAGGATTTTTTTTCATTATATATAACGTGTGACCTTCCACGCCATTATGTCCCGCAAGTACTTTAGCATAAAGAAACTACCTCGGCCAAGTATCTTCTCGAATAATTCTTCTCATCGTGAAGCTACGCAGTGCTCGCTTCTTCTGTACTAAACCTCGCCAAACTAAAGTACAGACACCTCATATCTCGTAGACCGTCTATTAGCCGAGCAACACGCCACGAAACACCTTCCAGGACCCACACCTTTGAGAGTCCAGCCTCGCACTGAGGACATGCGAGGCGGGGTCTGCTGCAGCAGGAGACTTTCATGTCCGCATTGGGAAGAAAGGTCCGGCTGACGTCATGGCGGGGGGAGTGAGAATCGTCATTGCTATTCTGCTTACTGTCATCTCGGTCACGGCACTCAGCTTCCACATTGCCCTTTGCCTCCACTACCCGTCCCGCCTCTTCGCCGTCACTCTCCTTCTCAATCCAGCTCTTTGGTGAGTTCTCTAGGGCCGCAGAACTATGCACTGGTGAGTCACATAATGATAAAAAAAACAAGTTCTTTCGATGTTGAAGTAGCCGATCTCTCTTTCAGAAAAAAGGTATTTCTGCTTTACAAATGTAAGGAATGTTATGGATTATATGGTATTTCATTTATTATCTTTGCTGGAAAAATGTTACCTTATTTATATATGACGTGTAGCCGCTATGCAAGGCATCAATGGTGAACTCAACTAGCTCTTGAATGTATGCATTTATGCAAGTATGTATGTATGTATGTATGCGTGTATGTATGTATGTATGCATGTATGCATGTATGTATGTATACTGTATATGTATGTATGAATGTATGTATGTATGCATATATGTATGTATATATAAATGTATGTATGTATGTATGTATGTGTGTATGAATGCATATATTTATGTATGAATGTATGTATGTATATATGTATGTATGTATGTATATATGTATGTGTGTATGAATGCATATATGTATGTATAGATGTATGTATGTATGTATGTATATATGTATAGATTTATGTATGTATGTAGGTATGTATGTTCACAATATTTGTATTCATTGTATTCACCACTCTAAACAATGTATTGTCTATGTATTTGTTCATGCCTAATGATTTTTTGACTCTGTCCTATAGACTTAAGATCTCGTTTTTCTCCTCTCCTTCGCCCATACTCAATACTCGTTTGGTCATGGGATTTTTCAACATCACTCTCTTCCGCTCTCGCTCTCTTACCCTATCTTTGTCTCTCTCTCTCTTTTTAATAATTTCTCTCTCACTCTATCTTTCTCTCACTTTGCAAATGCATCTCTCATCTTCTCTCTTTCTCACACAATTTCTATCTCCTTTTACTTTGCTCTCTTTCTATTTCATTATCTAATTGCTCATGTCATTCCTCCTCTCCATTTTCTCTAATTCAGTCCCTGGATCTCGTATTTTTTTCTTTATCTCTCCCTATATCTTAGTTCCTCTCTTTCATTTTCTTAATTTCTTTCCCTCTCCCACATGCTATTCTTATCCTTACTTTACCCTCTGCTCTCGCTACATATCTTTCCTCTCCATTCGCTCTCTCTTTCTCTTTCTCTTTCTCTGTTCACTACAGACTATTTCAAATTCATATTTCCTAACGGAATACGCAATATGACAAACTTAATTTATGATATGCATACACACACGCGCACGCAGACGCGCACACACACATACACACACACACACACACACACACACACACACACACAGACACACATGCGCACACATACACACACGCACACACACACACACACAAAATACACACACATACACACAAACACACATACACACACACACACACACACACACACACACACACACACACACACACACACACACACACACACACACACGGCCCGGTGGCGGATTGGTAAGGCACTGGCCTCACAAGCCGGAGAACCGGGGTTCGATTCCCCGGCCGGGCGGAGACAAGTTGGGTTTGTCTCCTTTCACGTGTAGCCCCTGTTCACCTAGCAGCGAGTAGGTACGGGACGTTAGTCAAGGAGTTGTGACCTTGCATTCCCGGTGTGTGGAGTGTGAGTGGTCTCAGACCTACCCAGAGATCTGCTAATAATGAGCTCTGAGCTCACTGCCGTAGGGTGGTGTCTGGCTGTCTCGAAAAGAGGCTGCAGCAGATCCGAGGTGAATACACATGCGCACACATACACACACGCACACACACACACACACACACAGACACACATGCGCACACATACACACACGCACACACACACACACACACACACGCACACACACACACACACACAAATACACACAAACACACACACACACATACACACACACACACACACACACACACGCTTGCTTGCTTGCTTGCTTAAGGCTACCCATCGTTGTTTACGACGATGCTGGTCTGCTTTCTAAGAGGAAATGTGAGATTCAGCGGTCGTGCCGCTGGTGACACCAAATGTGGTTGTTGAGTTCTATGCGGGAGCCACATATTTTGCTGTGTATATGTGACATAGATGCTATGTCACATATACACAGACTCTCTCATCACGCTGATGTCGTCAGGCGCGATTTTCTGTTCTCTTTCTGGATTGGGCTTCCCCTAGTTGTGCGACGCGTCTGCCAACCTCAGCTTGTTAGGTTGATCTGTCAGAAGCTAATATTTCCAGTTCCTGTGGACGGATATCACACCTTTTGAGAAAATCCTTGGAGAGATACTTGTACCTTTTCAATATCGCTTGCACCTCTGTTGCTGTCTGCATGTTGTACATAAAGACACACACACACACACACATACATACAAACATACACATACACACACACTCACATATATACAAACATAGACATACATACACACATACACACACACACGCACACACACACACACACACACACACACACACACACACACACACACACACACACACACACACACACACACACACATATTACTAAGTGTGTATACAAACATAGGATATTTCGAGCTTCGCCTCTCGTGCAATGGACGTAAGGGTAGATTAGCTTCTTGCAGGTCTGTAAAAAAACCACGCTTGATATAAGTATAGGGGAGAGGGAAGGATAGGAGGCGAGGTGGGCGTGAGTAGAGGAGATAATGGCTAAATTGACTGTAGCTGCGGTTGTCAGCAGTATAGATTTGAAATCTCTGCGTTGTGCACTGCGTGAGGGGGAGGGAGTGGAGGAGGGAAGGTGGGAAAAAGAAGTCGTCACTCCCGTTTTATGTTTGTTCTTGGGGCGGGGAAACGCTATTGGTCGGAGAGGCAGGGAGAAGAGGCAGGAAAGTTGTCGCTCGTAAGTGGTAAGAGAAGTAGCGAAGGAGAAAACGGCAATGTGCCCTAGACATGTTCGTGTGCTTGTATTCGTGTGCGTGTGTCTGTGCGTGTGTATGTGTGTTTTTATGTATGCGTTGGTACTCGCGTATGTGTATGTGTGAACGTGTGTGTGCAACACACCATGGTCTTGGATCACATGTTGGACTCGTGATCGATAGCTATTACCCTTCTGGATGAGAGCTCAGAGCTCATATATGCCCGATCTATGGGTTTATACCGTGACTTTACACACATACACACACACAACTTCTCGTCCACGAGAGTTGGGTTGACGGCTTGCACCGCAGTGATGTTGCAATTATTTCAGCCCTGGGCGGGAATCGAACTCAGATCGTTGGAGTAGCGATTGTGAACGGTACACTGCACCGTCGGGCCGTGTGTGTATGTGTGTGTGTGTGTGTATTCACTTGGTCTTTGGATCACGTGTTGGACTCGTGATCGACAGCTATTTCCCTCCTGGAAGAGAGCTCAGAGCTCGTAGGTCCGATCTATGGGTAATGCTATGACCTTGCACACACACACACCCCCAACTCCCCGCCCACGAGAGTTGGAGTAACACCCCTCAGCGCTGCGATACTGATATTATTTCAGCCCCGGGCGAGAGTCGAACCCGGACCTCCGTAGTGGCAGGCCAGAGCTCTAACCACAGCGCCATGAGAGGTGTGTGTGTGTGTGTGTGTGTGTGTGTGTGTGTGTGTGTGTGTGCGTGCGTGTGTGTGTGTGCGCGTGTGTGTGCGTGTGTGTGTGTGTGTGTGTGTGTGTGTGTGCGTGTGTGTGTGTGTGTGTGTGTGTGTGTGTGTGTGTGTGTGTGTGTGTGTGTGTGTGTGTGTGTGTGTGTGTGTGTGTGTGTGTGTGTGTGTGCGCGCGTGTGTGTGTGTGTGTGAGACAGAATCTGGAGACCTGAAAATAGTTCGAAAAACTAGAATATTATACACTATCATGTCCCTAAAATAGGACTTAACTCTGAAAGTGTTAACATGTTTTCTTTCCACTATAACAAACTCTCCCTGCTTCCAGTGGTTACTGAGTTATATATTCATGTGTTTTATCCCACCATTCCTATTAAAGTGCTTGGGATCGCTTCAATTATCAAAACTGAAAACAAATTGATCATGCAATCTTTCATAAAAAAAAGACTGGGTTATTCACAGATTATTTTCAAGTCAGCGTTAAAAAAAAAATCGTGTCCTAATTTTCACATTTCATACCCACAGGTTGTTTATGGGGCTGCTTGGAATGGGCTGCGCAGTTATCCTCAACTACAGAGACCAACAGCGCAAGGTCCACGCGGGCCTATGCTTCTCCTGTCGCTACCACTACGGATCTTCCATTGGTGGGGCGAGACGAAGACGAGGAAGATGTCCTGAGGGAAGGTGTCGAGGCATCGCCGGAATGACCGGTGTCAGCGGTGGGACTGGTAGTGCTGGGGGCGGTAGCGGTTGTGTCGAGAATGGTGTTGGTGGTAGCGGGACCCGGGCTGTCTATATGCAGAATGGTCCCTTTGGAGGCCTGTATGTTTCAAAGACGAAACAAGCCGACCAGGGTAGCAAACATACTGTTGTTCGTGACAATTCCTTTGGTATCAGACATAATGTACTGGCTGCAGTTCAAGACGGAAGGTACGAAGGGATCTCAGGAAAGACCATTGTTGGTAGTAAAGAAAGCCCTGTGGCATATGAAGAAGACGACAGTGAAGGAAACGGAACACAAATATCTAAGTCGATCAATAACTGCACTGATGAACACCAAAACGCGGAAGGAAATAGTGAGGAAGTTAAGGAGAATTCGGAGCGTTTTGCCGAACTCATCACCGAGTTTGACCCGCTCGTAGTCGCTGAAACGACCAACGTCGCCGAAGAAGCGAAAACTTCAGGCGTCGACCCGGAGGTCGGAAACCAAGTCTATGTCAGATGGATCATGACCCACAACCGACTTATCTCGGCCACCTGCTCGTGCGGTGCATGGGACCCCGCTTCCCTTGTCGACAGGAAGAAGGAGCTTCTGAGACTACAGGCATCGTACGCCAGCGACTCTTCAGCCACCTCGAGTCCTTTACCGAAACGACCTCAGGTGGAGGGCGAAACTGCAGAAGACAGCAGCGGCAGCATCAAACGAGCCTCGTCGAAGCAACGGGGAGACCACGACGACGATGACGACGACGACGAGAGTGGCGACAGTGACGTCGCTAGTGGGGGCAGTTTCGAGAGCAAAAGGGACAGCGTCGGTCGAAGTGAGGGTAGCCATAGTAGTGACGAGAGGCACGGCAAGAGAGCGCGAACGGCGGGCTGCGGCGAGTGCAGCGGCTGTAACGAGAGCAGAGGAGCAGGCAGCGGTAATGGACCTGGCGGCGGCAGCAAAGAGAGGTACATGAAAGTGGTGGGGCGATACAACAAGCGAATCCTAATGCGGTGCTCCCTCAGCCCACACTGCGAAGTTCCGATCCATTTATTCCGAGCTCTTGGGACCGACGGGGAGGGAGGTGTGAAGCCCGGGGAGCGCAAGAATGGCTCCGAGAAAACCCTGGAACCCGGGTGCGAGAAGGTGGGGCCAAAAGGCAAAGGAGCTGAGGAAGGTGAAGAGGAGGGGAAGGGAGAAGAGAGGAAAGGAGACGATAAGATTGTTTTCAAACGTCCAATAATCAAAACGAAAACGAAATCTCTGAAGAAACTACGGGGTGTGCAGGCCAAACGTTTTTGCCATAAGGGGAAGTTGAAATTGGGTGATGCGGCTTCAGGTGTGTCAGGTCTGGAAGCCTCGAACAAGAGTGGCAACAGTGCCGAGGCATCCTCTCAGGGCACAGGCTATAGCGTCAGCAACACATCCAAGAAGAAATCACGTGGTTCTTCAATGGCTACCGTCCATAAAATGTCTAAAAGAAAAGGAAATTATATTGCCGTTGGTGATGATGATGATGATGAGGAGGAGGAGGAGGAACAGGAAGAAGAAGAGGAGGGGGGAGAGGATCACAAGAAAGAAGAGGATCTAAAAAAGAACGATGGGGAGGAGGAGGAGGAGGAGGAGGAGGAAGAGGGAGAGTGGGAGGAAGATGACGAGGAGGGGAAAGAGGGAGACAATGGGTATGATGACACAAGATCCGTTTCATCGGCAACGGCTTTGATCCCGGAAGAGGAGGACCCGGGGAGGAGAGAAACAGAGACGAGGAATAGGAGGAAGAAAGCCTCGAACAGCATCAGAGCAAAACTATCGAAGGCAATGAAGAAAGCGGAAGGCTCTGCACGTCCAAAGAGGGCAGTGCTCAAACCAGCAGAAGTCTTCGCACATGATAAGGAGGACTCATCCCTGGAAGACCTTATCTTACCAGCCTCGCAGGCCGTTGCGTCCACGTTTTCTCCCGCTAGTCCTACATCTTCCATTGCCTCTTCGTCTACGGCCTCTCTGTCCATGTTGATCCCCCATAGTCGGGAAGACCATTTCGCTGATGAAGCCGATGATGGTGAAAAGGCGTCGTCATGGATGCAGGAGAGGCAGCAGCCACCCATTCCTGTCAACAGACGAACAGTGGCCGTGTTCGGTCGAGCTCCGGCTCAGATGTCAGACAATTTTCGAACGCTGCGAGTGAGCCAGAGTACACACCGTTGGCATCTCCGTCGTCCTCAGTATCGACTATCTTCGCCATTCCATTAGACCACTTTGTAAAAATACACACACCATAAATTTCGAAACAAGAATAAGTGGTTTTGTATTATATCTTATATTATATTATCTTATATTGCATAGTGATTATATTATAAAATATTATATTACATTATACTATATATAATATCAGATCAGTTCATAATATATTACGCTATATTATATCATAATATATTATGTTATATTACATATAAATTACATCACGCTCTATTTTGCTGTTTTATTGTATTTCCTTTGTCTGCCGATAACGTAAATATAAGCGTAATGTTCTCACATTTACTTAGTTGTTAGTTCAAATCCCGCACTCTCCTACGATTCTATAGCAATGACTGTTAGCTGCCGCAAAAGTACAAGTGCATAGTGGTACACCACCTGGCGTAGTCTCCTCACATTTTTGTACGTGTGTATGTACACGTTTATGTATACATGAATACATACATACATACATAATATATATATATATATATATATATATATATATATATGTATACATACATATACATATACATATACACACACATATATACATATATATATATCTGTAGGGAAGAGGCCAAACGCAGAGTATGGGAGTCCAATATATTTTACGTTTCGCCCAGCAGGGCTTCTTCAGAAATAACATCGATGAAAAACATTTTACTCCTTATATAGCCCGAGCCTTGCGGGGAGAAACAAACATTAAAATGGTGTACTCACAATTTGCGCAAATTGCTTGTTACTTGTAATTAAAATTGCCAATGGTTTGTTTATTGTAAAAAATCCACTATTCTGATTTATATTTTCTATGAGGGATATAAACGCCGATTCTAAACATCTACGTTTCATTGTATGGTTTTCATATTTTATAATCTTGGAATTATTCCAATCAGCATTGTGGCCGGTATCGAATCTATGTTTAACAATGGCATTAGATTCGATACCAGCCACAATGCTGATTGGAATAATTCCAAGATTATAAAATATGAAAACCATACAATGAAACGTAGATGTTTAGAATCGGCGTTTATATCCCTCATAGAAAATATAAATCAGAATAGTGGATTTTTTACAATAAACAAACCATTGGCAATTTTAATTACAAGTAACAAGCAATTTGCGCAAATTGTGAGTACATCATTTTAATGTTTGTTTCTCCCCGCAAGGCTCGGGCTATATAAGGAGTAAAATGTTTTTCATCGATGTTATTTCTGAAGAAGCCCTGCTGGGCGAAACGTAAAATATATTGGACTCCCATACTCTGCGTTTGGCCTCTTCCCTACAGAGCTGTTGCAGTCATTGCTGCCTTTACTCATATATATATATATATATATATATATGTGTGTGTGTGTGTGTGTGTGTGTGTGTGTGTGTGTGTGTGTGTGTGTGTGTGTGTGTGTGTGTGTGTGTTTGTGTGTGTGTGTATATGTATGTGTGTACATACGTGTGTGTGTGTGTGTGCTTGTGCGTTTGTGTGTGTGTGTGTGTGTGTGTGTACGTGTGTGCATGTGTGTGTGTGTGTGTGTACGTGTGTGCATGTGTGCACGTATGTGTGGGTGTGTATAGGTATGTGTGTATATATATATATATATATATATATATATATACATATATATATATATATATATATCATATATAAACACATACATATATGTATATATATATATATGTATATATATGCATATATATGTGTGTGTGTGTGTGTGTGTGTGTGTGTGTGTGTGTGTGTGTGTGTGTGTGTGTGTGTGTGTGTGTGTGTGTGTGTGTGTGTGTGTGTGTGTGTGTGT
>NC_134777.1:99919632-99922132 GCF_046742065.1 Oratosquilla oratoria
AATAAACAGACAGGTAAATAGTAAATAATAATAAATTGACATATAACTAACAATAAATAAAAATCAAACAAATAATAATAAACAAACAGACAAATGATGAAAATAATATAAAGTAAATGACAGTCATTACAGCATCTTGCTTAGGTGTTTATCTAAATGATTCTTATAGTTTGAGTCTTTCTGGTTAGTATGCCAGTGACGAGGGAATGATTTTTTACTACTTCCGTCCTACATTACCATGACGTGTAAGTATCCATGATAGGATCTTACTTCAATTACTTATCAAATAATGTACAAAACAACTTGCTTGTGATAAATTTAGAATATACATATCGTTCAAGATTTTTCTTTTTAGGATGTGATCTGCCTTACTTTAGATTGTGAATAATGCGATGATCCCTGTTATCTTCATCGAAGGTACACAATATATAAGCCATCGTTTGAATAATTGACCAAAACGCTTTAAAAATTACCAATTTTGTCATTATTTACGCAGACTAAAAACGCTCTCCTTCACGAAATAAGCAACAAGGAAGCCAAAGATGATAAGGATAGAAAGAAAGAAAATGTTTAGGAGAACCAAGAATAAGGAACGAGTTGGGAGAAGACAAGAAAATTTGGAGGAAGAGAACAGTGAGGAAGAAGAGCAGGAAGTAAGATAAAGAGAAAAGAGAAGAAAAGCAAGAATAAAAAAAACAAAAACATTTAGAGCAGAATTAACCAAAAAAGAGAGAGTTAGTAGATAAACAAGGAGAGGACAAATATGAAGGATAAAAAGAGGGAAATGAAGAGGAAGAGTGATACCTCTAGAAGGTGTGAACATAAGAACATAAGAATAAAGGAGCTTGCAAGAGACCATAAGACCTACACTAGGCAGCTCCGTATCCATCACCACCTGTCATCCCCATCCATAAAGTTGCCTAATCGTTTTTTTAAAACAACTGATAGTTTCAGCGCTTACTACATGGTTACTAAGTTTATTCCATTCATCGACCACCCTATTAGTAAACCAATTCTTGCCTATTTCCTTCTTAAATCTAAATTTGTCCAGTTTATACCCATTACTGCGAGTCCTGCCCTGTTGTTATATTATGATGACCTTGTTTGCATCACCCTTGTTATAATCTTTGGTTTGTTTTGAGCACCATGGACAATGTGCTGCTTGTGGTCGTCTTAGGCGTTGGTGGCGTAATCGGGAGCGTGCTGGTATCGCATTCGCTTAATTGTGGGTTCAAATCTTGCACTCCTCTTCGATTCCCAGCAGTAAGTGTTACCTGCCCAAGCAGTCCAAGTGCATAGGGCAAAGGTGTATAGTGCATAGGCCAAAGTGCATAGTGCATAGGCCAAAGCTTTGGCCGCAGCAACGCATCTACTGGCGTAGACTCCTCACCACCACCTTTGTGGTTGTCGGGGCCGAAATGGCCTGTCGTGTGTTAGTCGTTGGTAGGAGGTGCACAGGATGCCAAATGCACTTTTGCCGAAGGACAAGAAGTCGAAACCAAGATGCCGGAAGGACACAAAGCCAAACGGACTAGGAGCCAAACATACATGAAGTCGAACAGACATGAAACCGAGAAACATTTTTACTGCATTTGACATAATAAGATATAAATTATTACATATAAATTAATAAATAAAGCAACTGACATGAAGCCGAGAAACATTTTTACTGCATTTGACATAATAAGATATAAATGATTACATATGAATTAATAAATAAAGCAACTTTATAAAGTATTTTTCTATTTGATCTACAATGTGAAAATATGAAAATAAAGTTATCATACAGTTATTTGAAAATGTTTGTATTCGTCAGTATTATGTATAGTTCTAATTTTAGCATTACATGCTTGTTTTTCACATCTCCTTTACGTGATTTCCTTGGCCCTTTTATCAACAACGTATGTATATCCACTTAGAAAGAGCTTTCTGCTGCCACGTGTGTTTTAATGAACTCCATGGCCAAACTGAAGGGATAAAGTTATCTACGTATATAAACTGAACAGCATAGAGAGAACATGGGGAGATAGGCATGATAATACGTTGTCCGTCTGAACTCAGGTCACGCTGACCCCAGGTCAAATTGACCCCGGGTCAAATATTTGGGCAACAGGCGGTAGCTTCGGGTATATGGACGGGGTACCAAATGCACTTTTGTCGACACAATTAACGATAGAATGAAAAGTATTTGCAATTCTGATCATAAAGAAGAAGGATTGGCGTTTGTATGAGTTTTAGCTCACAATTTTTAATGGACGTCCATTAGCTTTAGTTCAACAACAAAATCTATTACAAAGTTGTTTTTAATTATATACTTAAATATTTTTTTTACATTTTAACTGGCAAATGCAGCACTTTTTAAACAACTGCATGATAGCTTTATTTTCATATGTTTACATTATAAATCATATAAGAATACTTTATGAAGTCGCTTTATTTATTCACTTTTTATGCCAATGCATAATAATAATAAAAAAAAAAACGGCTTCATGTCTATTCG
>NC_134777.1:99932132-99939632 GCF_046742065.1 Oratosquilla oratoria
GTACACAGTTCTAATCAAGAGTATTCAGACATACCTGTCTCACTACATAACTCAAGCACAAACAACTAAACACAATATGAAACTACACCAGCAGCATACTACTCAAACATCTATAACAAGCTATCACAACCACCTCACAACGCATTCATACAAAATATATCCACATTCAGAAAACAAACACTACAAAAACGACCACCTAATACCTTACTTCAGTGAGCATCATCCCTTAGACCAGGGGTTCTCATTAGGGGTGAAATTCACCCCCAGGGGGGAATTTTGGGATTTCTGGGGGTGATTTGTGACCACAGTCAGCTTACGGGGTGAGGAAAGCAATTATAGGTTTTGGCCTATCTGGCCTGTCACCTGGGCTGGATTTATACTAATTTGGGAAAAATATATACTAATTTGGAAAAAATAAAAGGGTTTTTAGTAATATTTGCATATCATTTAGAATGCACCTTTTGAAACAGACAATCTTGGAAAGGAGGGGGGGAATGACATTCTGACAAATGGTGAAAGGGGTGAATGGGCCAAGTAAGGCTGAGAACCCCTGCCTTAGACATTAATGCCACGGAAAAATCTTTCATAAGAGAAGCAAAAACCACACAAGCGCGACCGAGTTCAAGTTACCAGAAACAAATTACCCAAGATGCAACCATTACATATAGGACACCAAACATCTCATCTTACACTACCCCACCTTGGCCATAACCAGACAACAACACAATATTTTTCCCTTAAAGTGACTTATGGACCAGTCCGATGGCTGTTGCCGGATACATGGATGCCGTGGGTTTCCTGTAAAAGAGATCTGGAGCAACAGATTAATTAACTGATCCCGAAATCCAGAAGGATGCGATTCATTTTGGGTTTTAGATTTACATATTCCAAAATCGGGCATACGTCAGCTCACGGTATTAAACCCTTCGATATAGTGACGAAATTCACTGACTCTTATCTTGCTAACATTAGGCAAGTTCGTTCAGCTTAAAAGTGCGGCAGATCGTTGTGCTCAAGGGATTCAGATAACTAAGTTTGTAACAAATCACGTGAAAATTGGTACTCATTGCAACAAGACGAGCCTTCTTTCTTCCCTGACCAATCACGGCCACCTCTAACCGAAGCGTATGGGGAGAAAGGATTGTGATTGGACAGAAAATGAAAAAGGACGATACAAAAATCGCCTGAGATCACGTCGGTGACTAAAGTGGGAAAGGAAGTGGAAACATCAAGCCGTTCTTTCACCCGTCCCTCACGAAGGCAGCCTTGTCCTCAGCCGAATAAAATCGTCTCGTGTTACCAAAGACAAAATCTATCAGGAGCGGGAAAAGGTGGTGGTCTTTTGGTTAATGCATTTTTCGTGTTTCCTCTTTCCATTAACATATATAATAAGGGAGAGAGCGTCTCGCTCACACAAATGAGCCCTGCTGCCGTAATGAGTTTTCGCTCTATTGTAATGGAAATGATAAAAATCCCTATGCTGCAACCGGGACAGATGGACACTGAAACTGTCACCTATTCCCTCCAGCGTATGTCAAGCCTTTTCCCTTATATTTTCATTAAAATTCCTGATAACGGATTTTTCATAATCTTGAGTTTCCTTAGTTCCAAATATACGAGATATACTCTGAAAAATCACAAATAAGATTAATGAAGATATATATTAACAATAAAAATCACTCTTATTACTGAGACATTATGTCAGTAAAGACGGGGCTGGTGTGTGTGTGTGTGTATGTGTGTGTGTGTGTGTGTGTGTGTGTGTGTGTGTGTGTGTGTGTGTGTGTGTGTGTGTGTGTGTGTGTGTGTGTGTGTGTGTGTGTGTGTGTGTGTGTGTGTGTGTGTGTGTGTGTGTGTGTGTGTGTGTGTGTGTGTGTATGTGTGCATGCGTGTGTGTGTGTATGTGTGCATGCGTGCGTGTGTGTGTGTGCATGCGTGTGTGTGTGTGTGTGTGTGTGTGTGTGTGTGTGTGTGTGTGTGTGTCTGCGCGCGCGTGTGTGTGTATGTGTGTGTGTGTGTGTGTGTGTGTGTGTGTGTGTGTGTGTGTGTGTGTATTCGTGTGTGTGTGTGTGTGTGTGTGTGTGTGTGTGTGTGTGTGTGTGTGTGTGTGTGTGTGTGTGTGTGTGTGTGTGTGTGTGTGTGTGTGTGTGTGTGTGTGTGTGTGTGTGTGTGTGTGTGTGTGTGTGTGTGCGCGCGTTTGTGTGTGTGTGTGTGTAATGGGTGTGTACAGAATATGTTTATAATATCATATAATGTATTGTAAACATAGCACTGTATAGATGTAACCATATATAGCCCTTCTAGCGGGTTTTTGCTAATGGAATTATAATTTCCGCACGTTTGGATGTGCCCACGCTGGGTAAGCAGTACTGTTCTTGTTTTGCTTGAAGACACACGCTCTGTATCGTGCTTTAATTTTATATAAATAATAATTGTGCCAACGTGTTAAACTTGAATTAACCCACCATTACAAATATTGTGGCTGCAGTGAAAAATAAATATTTTGTAAAACAATTCGTTAAATACCCTCAAACTAGTGCATTAGTGAACTAGTGGTTTTCGTGGGTCTTTCGGTGCTCATGTTTTTTCCTCTTCCACTCATTTTTACAGACAAGTTTTACCAATACTGCTTGAACTAGTAATTAGTGATTATTACGGAAGTGCAAAAAGTGAAATTGGTGATTGATTCGTATTATTCCGTTAGACACTGACTCCAGCCAATTTCGCCTCCGATTTTTGAACTCGTCTCCTCGCCATTAGTTGCCTTGGCGTTGCCTCCAGTCTGTTCTCTTCGGCGTGCTACGAGATTTCTCAACGTATTGCTGCAGTTTTTACAGCTAGTACAGCATTGTGCACGTTAATGTTTTCAGATGAGTATTGAGTTCCGAGTTTATGTGGGATCCATTAGCTGGCGTGTTGTTGTCCGCCATATTGTATATCTAAATTACCTTCTCACCATACTCCAGGTAGGGTAGTTGCCCTGTCAGTTGTGATGCCTCACAAAGTTTCTCCATTGGGTTTGATCTCTTCTTCTTCTATCGTCTCCATTGTTTCTCCTCTCGTTTCTATTGCTTCTATGTTTCCATCCTTCCATCTTTTCCTGGATCTCCCTCTTGGCCTTATCCCTGAAGTTTTCCACCATTCCTCGTATTCTAAGAGAGATTAATTTCATTTAAGTAATAGTGTTCTTTTTATGTAAATGCTCATATTCTCATACTTTTCTAGATGTGTGTGAGTCAGGATCATGTGTGTAGCTGTTGATCGGCAGCTAATCCCAGTGTGGACGAGAACCATATTGCATTTTGTGGTCTCCTGCCTTCCTTCAAGACGCAAATATCCCTCTCTAATCAAAAGATGTCTGCATTTATTTGTGTTGGAGCCCGGGACTATATGTAATGTTTTTCTCGTTATATATATATATATATATATATATATATATATATATACATATATATATATACATATATATATGTTACTCAGAAGTGGTCAAACCATACTTGACCCTATAACTGTCAGTGATTATCTCAATATGTCTAGTGACAAATTTTCCTCCTTTTTCTATGATGACACATTGACAACCTCAGTTATGGCTCCTCCCACTATTACCCTATTACACCAGGACCACTCCGTTGTAAAATTCTCGGGTGATAATCCTAATTTATCGGCATCTGCATTTATTCAACAATGTGAGGATAGTATCATCAACACTAACGTCATTACAGGGTCAGATAAAATTTATTTTGTAAGGTCTCAACTTGTTCCCAACTCACAAGCCTCCGAGATGTTGTCAGCTTCATACGTGGGACTCCCCGCTCCTTCTTGTGTCCAAGAAGAACGGATCATTTCGCCCTGTTGTGGATTATAGGCGTGTCAATGATGTTACAGTTCCAGATTATTACCCTATGCCTGTGTTGAGTGATCTTCTTCAGTCCATAGGAACAGTTAACACAGTGTTCATCACCTTAGACCTAAAGCCTGGCATTTGGTAGATTCCTTTGGAAGAAAATTCTCGTAAGATGACGGCTTTCTCGACTCCGTCAGGTCATTATGAATAGCTCCGCTACCCCAATGGGATTACGGGATATTCCTTTAACATATCAGTACCTCAGTAACTCAGTTTTTCATGGACTAGTGGGTAATGGATTTTTTTTTTTTTTTTTTTTGTAGCTAGATGACTAGATTCTAGATTCAAAGGATATGGAAAGTCACTTCCAAAAGTTGTCCTTAGTCATGCAACGACTTGCTGAAGCTGGGTTAACGTCCAATTTGCCCAAATATTCATATTTCAAGTCCAGCATCCAATTCTTAGGTCATGTAGTAGACAAAGATGGAATTCATACTACAGATGATAAGATTAAAGCTGTTAGAAACTTACCTACACCTAAGACAACTGACTATGTACGTTTTTTTTTTCTAGGATTGGCAGGATACTTTCGTGCTTTTGTAAAAGACTTTGCTTCCATTGCATCACTTATTACTCGTGTCCTCAAAAAGGATGCTCATCAGGATGCTCATCAGAAAAGTTTTGCCTCCTTCAAGTATGCACTTACTCAGGCGCCCGTGTTAGCATTCCCAGATTATAGTCTTCCTTTTACAATTTGCACTGATGTTTCTGGTTTAGGTATTGGAGCTGTCCTAATGTAGCAAGTAGATGGTCGTCGTCCACATGTCACTGCATATGCTAGCCGTATACTCAGTCAGGCTGAGTCTCGCTATTCTATTACACATTTGGAAGCTTTAGCAGGGGTGTGGGCTCTAAAACATTTTCGTGAAATCATCTTTAGTTATCCTATCACAATTTATACAGACCACATTGCTGTCACACAACTTTTCAAAGACAAAAATCTTTCAGGCCGCCTAGCCAGATGGTTTCTTACTATTGAGGAGTTCAATCCAGTCCTTAAGCATATCCCGGGACGTGCAAACAATGTTGCTGATGCACTTTCACGAAATGTACCCATAGCTGCTGTTGCTGTAATTCACAACTTCTCCCTGCGAGATTTAGCCAAAGCTCAACGTGAGGACCCTGTTTGGTCTGCTGTCATTTACGCCTTAGAATCTGGCGATGATGCTACCTTGCCAAAATTGCCTGTACCTCTGTCTCAATTCTCCTTGCAAGACAGTGTTCTCACTCGTAACGTGAAAGTGTTTGAGCAAGATGTGGCACAGTTAGTGATCCCTGAGTCCCTAGTCCCTGTTGTTTTATCTCTTGCTCATGATTCCCCTCAAGCTGGTCACCCAGGTCGTGACAAAACTCTGGCTATGGCTCGCAAGAAATATTATTGGCCTAGAATGCATTTAGATATTGCCACTCATGTAGCCCAGTGCAAGTCTTGTGCTCAGAACAAAGGTTCTACTCACACTGCTCCTATTCTAGAGTATCCTACTCCTTCTCACCCCTTCGACACTGTCGCCATTGATCTCTTGCAATTGCCCCGTAGCATTTAATGTTCAGAATACGCCCTTCCATGTGTCGATCACTTTAGACGTTTTGTAATATTGGCTCCCTTGCGTAATAAATCTGTTCCAGTTGTTATGCATGCTCTAGTTTCACATGTTTTCTGTCTTTACACTACTCCTTCAGTATTGCTCAGCGATAAGGGACTGAGTTTAAGAATGAGTTCATTGCCAATATTTGCAAACAATAGAGTATCACCCAGCCTTTTGTAACTGCTTATCATCCATCCTCAAACGGTCTGGCGGAGCCAACAAATGAGAAAATACTTGACATTCTAAGGCACGTTGCAAGTGATCTGCAGGAAAATTGGAAAGACTGGCTACCTCATGTCAGTGCCTACATTATTAGCACTATCAATGTAGCAACGGGAAAGACACCTCATTATGTCATTTATGGTTTTGAGAAGAGACTTCTGTATGATCTTTTGGATAGTCCTATTCATTCTCTCTACAATTCTGAAGATTACAGTCAACTTCAGGGTCATACATTGTATACCATTTATGTTTTTGTCATAAGGAAACTTCAGGATTTTAGATCAAACATAATAAAGAAACAACATAGTAAGTCTACACCTGTTTCCATCCAAGTGGGTGATCATGTATTCAAACAAATGCCTGAGCGCCAGTATACAATAAGCTAAACAACGAATTTTTTGGTCCTTTTGTGGCGACGCAGAGGCTTCATCCCAATAAGTTCATGATTTTTTACCCATCTCAGGGATTTAGTGAGGTTCTGCATTCTGACAGGCTTAAGAAGACACAGGTGCCCATACCTGTATTTACCCGGTCTCCCCCAAGGCCCAATGTTCCTACTCTTCATCACTCGTATCATCTACGTTCAAAAGGTACAATGTCTTGATGGCTGAGTAAAATAATTGTGTACATATGTGTTGCTGCGCAACTTTTTGTCATTGTAACCACTATCTATTAAGGTTATAAATTATATAAAAAACTATGTGTAGCCTCGGTTATGCTTGGCACAACCGTGGGGGATGTGACCTATGTTTTTCAAGAGCTCTTCTGTCATTGTCAGCCAAATGTGAGATTTTTGTATACTTTTCTAAATTGTACAATATCTTATTGTATATTTCATTTGTATATTGAATCATGTCCCGGACATCCGTTAATTATTCATTTTACTTACTGGCGCCAGTATGTGGTTGTGTTTATTTTATATTATATATATGTCATTTGTCTATTGCCATATTTTACGTGCCATTATAATTGTTTGCTCCCTTCCACGAATGTTGTTTCCTCGGTGAGGGCACAGAAAGATGGTGACCGAGCCATGTAGTGGGCGTGTAGAGAATATATTATGCTTATAATATTATATAATGTATTGTAAACGTAACACCATGTAAAGATGTATAAATGTAACTATATATAACTATTCTAGCGGATTTCCGCTAATGGAATTGTAATTCCCGCACGTTTGAACATGCCCACGCTAGATAAGCATTATTGTTTTTGCTTTGGTTAAAGACACATGGTCTGCATCGTGCTTTCATTTTATATAGATAATAATTGTGTCAACGTGTTAAACTTTAATTAATCCACACTTACATGTGTGTGTGTGTGTGTGTGTGTGTGTGTGTGTGTGTGTGTGTGTGTGTGTGTGTGTGTGTGTGTGTGTGTGTGTGTGTGTGTGTGTGTGTGTGTGTGTGTGTGTGTGTGTGTGTGTGTGTGTGTGTGTGTGTGTGTGTGTGTGTGTGTGTGTGTGTGTGTGTGTGTGTGTGTGTGAACGATTGGGGTGTTGCGAGAAGACATCCGTGGCTCAGTCCGGCTAGTCTGCTTGAGTCTCATGTGTATATAACTTGATCACTCACATGCTGTGCACATTCTGCCCTAATCAACAGCTGTAATACACAAAGCTACATGATTTGGACGCCTGCGGAGCGATTCAGTGGTTAGTATGAATTTTTTAAAATAAAAACGCGATACTGAAAACAATCTCGTGGTGGCAACCAGGATGCAAGTTGAGACGTGCAACGAAAGAGTAAATCAATATGTGTTTCATCAGTATGCTCTACCTCTCAGCCGCCT